>NW_010254527.1:19612-126972 GCF_000690775.1 Eurypyga helias
GATGCAATTTCTTCACTTATGTGTGGCATCCCCAAAATGTTCTTCACTCTATAATAATGCAGGAAAACTCTGTGGCAGCTGGATAACTGCATACCCCTTTCATTTGTATTCTACTTCTGCACTGTTAAAGGTAAGAATAAAACTCAGGGATTTTTCTGAGGACAATGAAAACTGCCCAAATTCTAGACAGTCACATTCTTCACCAGTCCCATTGAATCCTGTTACCTGAAATATGCCAACACGTTTGAATTGCAAGGATTCTGGTACAGAACTGCATGTATCTCAGACCACCCAAGCCAGGGGAACAATTATTTAATGTTTCAGCATAAAATATTAAAGATTAAAAACAAACAAAACCCAGATTTTCCTAATCCTACACGCTAGCTGGTTTTGCGTTGGTTTTCGTTTTTCATTATTCATTTTGGCAGTAGTGGATGGGAAGTGCTTTTGTTTTAAGTAAATACAATATGATTTCTAACAGTTTTCTTGAAATTACGTGGAAGCTTTAGGGAAGAATCTGAACTCTCAGCACTGAATTCAAGATGCAAACAGGCAAGACTGGCAGAAAACTTCCGGTCTGTTATTAGGCTTCCAGATTCCCCAAATAATGGTGGAAATGTTACGTCATTTTCACTACAATATGTGATGTTGGGTCCTTTCTGTTCATCTTCTTGAATGTTTATTTGGACATTTCCTGGTGTAACTAACTACTCATCTCTAGGATCTTGAGGAAGTTTAACTTTGAAAGGGCAGGTTGCTGTTACAGAGGATTTTCATTCACTTCATTTCTCTGTTGGAAGGAAACAACATTTGTTTTTCTCTTCAGCCAGAGTCTAACCCAGGGAGACTCTCCCAAGAGCCTACTCTAGGGGTTCCTAATTAAGATCAACACTAGAAACACCTTACCAGTGTAAGATAAATTTTTTGGGGAGCACTTTCTCCTTATGCCCCTGCATATCCTCCCTTGTGCAATGCACCATGCATTAACACATCTTGAGAATTTTGGGCCCTGACTCTAGCAACTGCACAGAAATCCTTTATCCAAACCTTTTGCTTTTAGCGGTAACAAACCCCATATAACTTCAATTGTCCCTTACTTCTAAAAATAATTACCAAGCAAAATGAGCCAAACTGGTTTTAGACAGGAAAAGAGTCAAACCACTTTTGACCATCTCAAACATTACATCCTTCAAATAAAGAGACCTTAGATAAAATTCCAAGAAATCCCCTCAACCAAAGAAATCAGAGAGCCAACTACCATCAACAGGTGGATGACCCATTTTGCTATTTTACCATGCCATTTTTTCCCTTGCAATTACAAGATCAGTTGCCTAGATATAGAAGTGCCACATGAAATTAGGGAGAAGTGCACCTGCCAGATTTGAGTCTTCCTAACAATTTGATTCTATGCTGATTTGCATTCCAAGATTACTTTTGGAAAAGCTGTCAGTGTGCTTTCTTTTAAGATTATCTTTTGTGTGCCATGGATCACTAGCAAACTGTAAAATCAGGTATCTGCAGGCCTTTATACTCAAATTACAACATTCAAGAGTAACATAAAGGACAATTTAGTGAAGCGAAAGGAAGAAAAGGCAAAATATTTTACATTTTAGCACACACATACACAAATAACACAAAACAGAGTGAGAGCACAAGCTGTGTCATTCATGCCAGCTGTATCAACAATATACATAACCCTTGCCAGCTGTTCCAGATGCATGTCAAAACTTTACTATCTGAAAATTCAAAGAAAAGTAAGGCTAACCACTCACAACTAAAGCTCAGCTCCCCATACCCATTACTCATAAAACAGAACACTAATAGTTTGACTAGACGTTACCTAAAACAAAAGTTTTTTACAGGACACAGACACACAAAAATCATCTTTTCAGAGATGTGTAAATCCCAGGAATTAAAAAAATGCTCAAGGGTGCTCAACCTCACAGCTAAGAACTTCATTTCATAGTGACCTGAGTATGGCTACATAAGCATGTTAACAGGGTGGTAAACATGTGAAAAATGGCATGTCCCAAGTTTCAGTTCTATACATACTTCCTTAGTTGCTCAAGATAGTTATACTACTACTTTTAGTAATTTCTGGAGCTTTTTAAATTCACACAGCAAAATGATCATTTAAAATACTTCACATAAAATACAAAAGCACTATTAAAAGTGCTCAGAACCTTCTGTGGAAGGATTGACAGCAAATACTAATCATTTTATCTTTAAGTCACTACGTCAAGCACAGTTCACGTAACAGTGACTCAGATGCTTGGGAAAAAATGAACTGATGGCTTCTTTCTATGCTTTCGTAGGCAAATGTCCATATTAGGACTATCACTCATGATGCTTATCTGTATAGAGATGCCAATGTTGAAAGATTCTGCATTGGTATTCTACAAATATAATGCACAGGCAGATCCCATTTCCCCTACTCTATACAGAAACATTGTTTCTAAATTAACAACCTTAGGGTAATGAAGATACATTATTTAAAAAACATTTAAGAACACATGTATGTATTTGGGTTTTTTTAATCTTCCTCAGCTGTAATCATGTTTAAGTGGTGGAAATTCAATATTCGTATTTAGTTACGTTATGCATTGATCAATATAGAAAAGAACTATGAAAAATTCATCTTTCTTCTGCAGGAACAACTTCCCTCTTTGATGACAAACCCTGCATCTCAGAAAAGCAATCTTTTTTATGTAATATAAAAAAGCACATCAGAAGTCAGTTAACAGCAAATAAACGCATCCTGCTCTTGAAAACCTACGTTGTTATTAATTTAAGTTTCACATATGTGTGGTCATAAACTACTGGCAACTTTACAAGGTCCTTGTGTCAGTAATATATATAAAAGAACCCCTCAGTAATATTACTGACACTTCAGTTGCAGAAAACACCGCATAGCTTCAGTGTTTCTCTTTGAATTTCCAAATCTAATCACAATTACAAATCCAGTTATAAAATCAGTGTGAGCCCTTCCGAAGGGAATAGAATAACAGTAAATCCCAATGGATGCGAGTTCTGCAGCAGGGATGATGTAATATATAAAAATAGACATCCTCTGACAGAAGCTGCAAGTTGAGTAAATAACGCACTGCATATCATTAATTTTGCAGTAGTTCGCCAGTAGACGCTACTAAAAGGATGATGAACTAGCAATTTGGTTTTGCTGCAGGTGCTACAGAAAACCAAATGTTAGCAATGCTCATATATTAACAATACTACATAATATAATCCGTAACTTCAAACAGTACAACATGGATGAAAGAAGCCAGCCATGTGGCTAAATATGTTGTGTTTTGCCACAAAACATAACGATGGGAATTACATATTCTCATTATAACATTACCAGTGGATGTTCCCATAAAGAAACACCCAATTACCCTACAAAACGGGGTTGATGGGAAATACCAAATCATCTCAGGAATTTCCTATTTCAGGTAAAATTAGTCCACAATTTTTGCAGTGTCTCACTTCAAAACACACCTGCGTATATAACAGTGCCACACTTCTGTGATTTGCATCAGTGCAAATGTTCAAGTATTACATATACGGAACATGTATATCTAGTCAGTATTTTGTACTGCTTCCTAGTATGATGTACACATAAACCCCATTCCGAGTCACGAGTAGATTATCACCATCACGGAATGAGAAGAAAAGTTGCTTTTGAAATTGCATATTGAATGTTGTGAAGCGACTAAACAAATATCCTTCCTTGTAAAAGGACAGTGGCACTAGAAAATGTCAAGAACTGGCTTCTTTGTTATATTAAAAGGAACGATCAATAGAGTATATTTTATTTTAAATATAAAACCTATAAATACTCAATAAATCATTTTATATGGAATTTGGTATCATTAGAGACAAATCTGTTTGAGAAAAACACATAATTTGTGCAAACATGTTAGGGGCTAAAACACCCTTATATACCATGCCACTTGGTTGGCACTGTCAATTCAGGTGTGTGTACAGTTATGTTTTGAATTACCATTTTTCTGCTTACATTACTTAATTTGTTTCATAACTAAGAACAGAATGAGCTCTGTTCAATTTTTCTTTATTTTAAATTAGGTGACATTTTTGCTTTCATTTTGCATATGCCACATAACAAAACCTTCCCAGCTTCCTTCTCTCCTTAACCTTCACGTTCTTCCTCAGTCTGAGGGAAAACTAAGTTAGCAGCAAGTTCAAAAATTAAATCTATATAAATAGGTTCAGCTGCCATAACTCATAGGAGTCTCTAAAGCCAGAACCTTCAAACATCCTGCTTTCCCAAGCATTTTTGATGACCAAGTGTACCTGACTAGAATCGCCAGTAGTTTTTCTGTGCCTTTTTTCCTTCTTAAATAAACGTGCTTAAGACTTCCAAGGTCAAGGATGTTTAAGTTTCCACACATCCCCACCCCAACCTCACGGTATCCTTTCTACCTTTGTATAAAGTCAAGATTTCAGTGTGTCCACACCTTGTTTGATGCCCTATCAAATTTTCTTGAACTTGGAAATTAGCTCAGATGGGATTCTTTCTTCCTAAAAGCAAGCTGGTTTGGGGTTTTTGGTTTGGTTTTTTGTTTGTTTGTTTGGGGTTTTTTTGGGGGTGTTTATGTGAATTGATTCTGTGCTTTGCTTTTTATTTTATTAAGTGAACTTGCATTAGAATGAAAGTGCTACATAATGCTGAAAATCACCATGAACATTAAAAGCTGCAGCTACTTACAGGTTTGAAAGACTGACAGTATTCCTTTAACTCATTTCTTTTAGATTAGATATCTGACAGCTGTTCCTACCAATTCAAAGCAAAGCGACTGAAATTCTATATGTAATAAAGATGACTAAGCCCACTTCTATATTGGCATCAATTTACTATTTAGAATACAGTGCACTAAGAAGAATACACTACAGCAAGGTATATCCCAAAACCGTAAAGTCCACATTGCTGAGAAGCAAGCACGTACGAGGTGTTTCATGATCATTTGTAGGGTCCATGGAAAGACGCCCAATACGTATTTTACAACATAAACATAAATATACAGGCAGAGAAGCACTTGTATTGTGCTGGTTTATAACATTAAGTCTCATCCCAAATTATACTGGACATCTCTAACAAAGTTCCTAAAACAGAATTGTCTTTTTTGAATTCTCATCTACTGTATTAACCACAAGAAAACACTGCTTGTCACTTTGTAAACTTCCACATCGCTTTAGAAGCAGCACACACTGTGTAAAGGAAAGCAACTTGGCTTTTACATCAAATTCAGGCAGAAAAATTTTAGATTCATATTTTTTTAAAATCTTTCCTAAATGCTGAAATATGACATAAAATGTCATGATTTTTAAATTTAATTTTTCAGACAAAGGAAAAAGCAAATTAGTTTCATAGAACAATCTGCAGGTAAATTTTCAATCCAGGAATTTTAGACTGTCAGCAGACAATGTGAATGCAAATGGTATCAGGGAAAAAAAGCTACTTTGCCAATGCTTTGCACTATTAGTTATAAGAGAAGACAAGGTTTCTAAAATTTGCTACTGCCTAAATGTGCACGTTCTAATACTTAAAAAAAATAAACAAGGCGAGAAAAAAATACTTATACTTGGGAGTCGTGGCTGTAGATGAGACTTAACTTAGAGATATTGGACATTGTTTCATTTCCAGCCGTCTTCTCATTCAAATTTTCAGTCCCCTCCTTCAAATCAAATGTAGGAGGACAGTACTTGTGTGCCCCTGGAGCATCAGCACAATGACTGGCTCCACAGCATGGTGTGTGAGGATAACATGGTTACATGCTTGTAACTTGGGGAAGAAGCTGGGGTTATTGATGGCTCCATGCTCACTGTGCTTTGCCTTCCAACACTGGATAAATGGATTGTCACCTCGCATGGATCTCAAGCTGAATGGGCTAGGAAAGGCTACTAAAGGCAGAGAGACCTTTTGCAGGGATTTCAGCAGTTAGCTGTAAAAAGCCTGGCTGAGGATGCACTAGCAGCAATTTTCGTAAGCCTGTTAACTAATTCTAATACGGACAGATTCACACAGAGAGTAAAGAATCACACACTACAGCTTCTGTTCAGGACTACTCAGGTGCTTCAGCCTTTTTATTTACAGGCCTACATGCATCTTCCTAAGGGTTCCCCAAAACCTGTGATATGTTACCTTTAGCAAAGTAAAGACCACACTACAGACTAGTAAGAGCCCATAGCTCAGCTTACATATCAAGTCTAGGTCACAAGAGAAGACAGACTATCAGAAACCATGGTATTATAAATTACTACTCATAACCTCTATGCCACTAAAGAACAGCATTTTATGTCAGACAGGTTTTTTTCCTTTATGAACTTCTGTTAATTTACTCTAAATACGTCAGGTATTAAATATGTGCTAACCAGCTCTGCAACACTCAGATTGGGCACAACCAAGTTCTTCACAGATGCACTATAACAGCCACAAAGTTTCTTGGCAATAAGACATTCCAAGGAAAGTCTAGTTTTTTAAAAGCCACTCCACATGTGACTATTCTACTGTAAAATAATTTAAAAAAAAAAAATCACAACAGCCTACAGCAGAGGAAAAGCCAAGTAGGTTGGCAGGGAAAAGAGTGCCCCCTCTTTCACTCCAGTCATGTAAACCTGATGTTTTTAACTGAAAACATGAAGCAGACTTAAGTATAGGTACATGGAAAAAGAAAATCCACTTTAAGAAGTTAAAATCCAATTGCTATTATTAAGTTAGGAGGTGTTAACACTAGTATGATTAAAAAACCAAACACCAAACAGTTTGGCAAATTACAAGCACAAGCAAACATTTTCTGTCAAAAAATCTGAATGAGGTTTTCCGTTTTCAAGTTACAGCTCAACCTAAAAACTTATCAGGATTTTTTTTTTCCTCCACAAAAAAGAACAGATCCATTTTACCAAACTACAGATGGCAGCAAGAAGGATACCATTTTATCAGCCTGATAAAACACCTTCATTTTGTCTCCATGCATTATGAAGTTTTAACACTGTTCCAAATGGAACATGCCTAAGAACAATATTCAACATCAGACTGTACTTCAAATGGTCCTTCAAGCATTAGGGTAAGTTACCAAAGTATTATGAAGTATTTCAAATTCCTGTCAATTGGAGGAGCACATTATCACCCTTACATGTAATATTTTAGCAACCATAGGTCTCTCAGGACTCATTACACTGAAAAACCAGCAAGCACTGAGCAAGATAATGAACTTATCTCAAGATAAGTTTAGAGTTTCTAAAAGAAATGTGTTATACATATTGAAGAAAGAGGTAATTTCAGCACAGAAGTCACTTGCCTACTACACCAGGACCATACTGAAATTTGAAACCTCCAAGTCTTTTAGATGGAAAAAATGAACAATGTGATACAGAAGGAACTTATAAAATATCAGGAAATGTGTTTATTTTAGATCAGAGGAATTGAACAAAGTAATATTTGAGGGAAGGAAGAATTTAGAAGCTAAAGGAAATAGTTTTAATCTGTTTTCAGCTCTACCACAAGAGACTTCTTAATCACTGAAGATACTTAGCAGTTTGACAAGACACATTCTTATCAAACGTTGTACTTGGTAGATGCTCAGTGTTTACTCACTTTAGCACTGACAAATGCAATTACAAATGCAAGTTAAGTTTAAAAGATGCCACTCAGACCTTCATATTACTTTGCCTTTGAGAAGCGATGTTAGACAGAACTTCTATGTTTTGTTTGTTTTGGTACCGTTCCAAAATACTTTACTCACTTGGGCACTTTTCACCCTAGCTTGGCAAGCCTGTGTTTCAAATAACATTTCCAAATACTTCAATAGGAGTCTACAAAATCCAGTTTCTTTATACCCATTCACTACACATTATCGAAACAGAAGACAAGCAAAAATCACTGCTGCAAGTTCTCAGCTAACAAAAACCTTTTGTTGCCTCTTCGATGCTCATCTTAACATAATCCATTTCCCTGTTCTAGTAAGATACATGTACTAAACATGTACACAGGAGACAAGTACATTTTCTGTCAAACACTGAATATTTTATATATACCATTTGCTTATTGTTTTCCACTTTCTCTAAATCACAGCACAACAAAGCAAGGAAGAAAGGTGCGTCAAGCTGGGCAAAAGACATCCTGCTATCACCAAATTCCACATTTACATTAATATTTTTATACCATAGTGAGACTGCTTAAGAATGAAAGCAAAGGCTAGGAGGCAATTTTAGTCACAACATTGCATCAGTATTATATCACCACACTGCAAACCCACAAGTAAACTGTTAGTGGACCATACACAGTTAAGTTACAATACCTGAGGTTTAGTGCATTCCTGTGAGCCAAAATGAAATGAATGCCATATAGGAGGAAAGGAAAAGATGAACATTATCAGACATGCCATAGTACATTCCACCACTATGAAGATAATGTTAAAATTATGGTAATGAGGGTCCACCATCCCTACAAGTTGACTCCATTGAAGAAAGCCATGCCACAACCACGTGCTGCATTTAATTTTTTATTCTTGAAAAGCACAGTCATGCATCTTCATTTAAGCTCTACGTTTTGCCCTATGTTTTCACAAAGATCTAGAAAACTATCTTCAGAAAATACCGTTTGACCTTTCTAAAGAAAAGCACTCAGAGTATTGCAAATAAGGCAACAATAATTTATCAGCAAAAAGAAAATTATCCTACATGGTAACTACAGATTTAAGGTAAACCAAAATCTAAGAAAATTACACATTTAGTGAAGATTTTGGTAATAGTATTAAAACAGCTTTATTATTTTGGGTTTTTTTCTTATTATTTCGAGTGGAAGGTGTCCCTGTCCACGGCAGGGGGGTTAAACAAGATGGTCTTTAAGGTCCCTTCCAACCTAAACCATTCTATGATTTTATGATTTTGAATCTCATGCACCTGACACCTAAACCAGAACACATCCACGAGGAAAGGCAAGCTTGAAAACAAATGCATCATATCAATCCTTTTTCAACTTGACTTTAACATATTATTCACTGCAATGACTGAATATCTGCATTTTTTAATGCTTCTTTGTTTATCAAATTTAAGAAACAGAACCAAAGATGAAACCCTGTCAGATGGTGACCAAAGAATAGATAGGCAACAAGCACACAAGATACGTGCTATAATATGCTTTGAATTCCTATGTGTTTCAAAAAACCCAGCTTTTTTCAGTCAATTTTTCAAGAAATTAAGTCTAAAAAAGAATGAGGTCAAGGGACATAAAATAGGAAGGGAAAAATGACAACACAGCTTTTAACATGTGGTTAAGCAATAGAAATACTATTGGTAATAGAAGTAAATGAGAGAACAATGTATACAAGATCACCAAATACTGTAAAATTAGGAGGGAATGGGCCAGCATACAGAGTCTTGACTACACTGTAAAACTCATTTGAGCTTATTTGACTCTATTTACTGTGGAGGCATGGAGGGGGAGAGTTAGTCATATGCATCATATTGAACTTCTTAAAGCATCACTTGGCTGTAATTATTGCAAATTTTACAGTTTATTTGGCAATCTCTTCCAACTCAATATGAAATCTCACTTGCAATGAATTCCCCAGCACATACACAAAATCATTATGAGTTCACACAACAGAATGGCACACAATGGGCTTTTGCTCTTAGTACCAGTTGAGCTTACAAAAAACTCAGCAGGCATACCGAAAGTGAAATTTATACAACAGGCAAGGACCTACAAATCCAAATGGCACTGCATGTAATCTAACTATTGCCCTTCTACAGTTAGATCAAAATCACACCAAAACCATTTGCTAAACACAGCGTACACACCTAAACAATAGGAATAAAAGCAATTCTTCCTCTAAGTCCTACGAAGTACAATACCACATTTTTCCAAAGCCAGACTAGTAAAATGTTTCATCTTCAAACCAAGCAAACTGGCTCAATCCGTATTAAATTTAGAGGCAATTAAAACTGCACTGAAAATTAAACCATTAAAAGCTGTTGTATAAACAAAAACAAATTGTTGGTGTAAAATGTAATTATTCAACTCATGAGGAAAAGCCTGTATAATTAACAGATGTAATCAAACATCTAAACACTTAGAGACACACACTGAACTGGCAAACAAGTGGAAGAATAAGGATAAAGGAAAAATGGAAAAAACCTACAACTGCATTAGATCAAACACAGGATTTTTAAAACATGAAAGCCCTAATCCTGCAAATATATATGCACGTGGCTTACACTGTGCAAAATTCAGCCCAATGAACTTAATGAGATTAAATATGCACAGACATATTTATGCCCATGCCTTTATGGTTCTAGCCGATTTGGGGGCTTAAACAAATAAATGAGAGCCAAAGACAAACAACTTTCCCAGTATTCTGCTTACAGTTGAAATCAATACCAAACATACATATTAATCAAATAGAGCCTTTCTCAATTTAAGAGCCATACAAAATATTTCATAGGATAAGTTTTAATTACTAGTTTACTTTCACCTCAAGAGAAAGCCTGGAAACTTTCAACAGGTAAGATCTACCACCCAAAAAGAAAATTCAGGTATAATGACCAAATAGTCTCCCTGACCATGGCTCTTGAGGCAGACACCAATAAAGATTAATCTAATATTTAAGTCCAGTATCTAAAAGAAATTACAGGCTCAATCCAAGAATCTGGCATCCTGCAACACAGCACGGTCCTTTTCAGGCAACACCTGTTATTGTATACGTCAAAATGAGTACTTCACTAACTGACCTTTTACTACTGTATACTAAGCTATTTGTACTGTAACCTAACAGCAAAAGGAAATGAGAAAATGGTTCCTTCACAATTTCAAATGATGACTGGAACATTAAGGAATAAGACATGACATTCACAGTCATAAGAAAGGTACTTTCAACTCTGACCTAAGATGCAAGCTACACGCATGTTCACATACTGATGGAGCCAAATTCACAGTATTTCAAGAGGAACCTCCCTACTGAAGGGCACTTCTTCAGAGAAACCAGCAAGTTTAGCCATTCTGATCGTTCTATTTTCAGTAATTTTCCTGTTTTAAGGTTTGGTGAACCATAAATACAGACAGCTTACCGTATGGTAGCCTCGAGGTAGAGGTGGCTTCCCCACAGGATAAGGGTCAACAGTATCAATAATTGTTTGTCGCTCCCCTTTTTGGTTGATTTTCCTAAATCTTCTTCGAGACTGCCTGTGAGAAGCTTGACGCTGAAAATACTCCTCATTTTCATCCATGTAATCAACCTACAATAGACACAAGAGAGTGCTATTTCCCACAATAAAGAAGTTTCTCCTTATCAGAAACATAACAAAGCCTATTTTCAAAAAACAGCAGTTAGCTTTATATTTCCTACATTTTCAGCACTAAGAGTGAAGCCATTACTAAAAAAAACCCAAAATCAACATTGGTATGTACGTCATCACTGAATATGACACTTTTAAAAAATGACAGAAGAAAAATTCTCCCTTCTTCCCCCTTCTTACTCCTGCAGAAATACAAACATTTCACCACTCAATACATTACAAAAAGAAAACTGGTATGAGAGAGCACTTGGTAGTTTTCCTGTTGACCTCTGTCACTTGGTATCTTCCCTAACCAATTTATGGCAAAGGCTTACCTCTTCCACAGGCAGCACTGGTTTTATTATTTCTTCATGTATTTTGAGGGCATAAAAGAAGGATTTCTAATAGACTGGATTTACATAAAGACAAATTACTTCAAGACAACAACAGGGAGAATAAGAAATACATATTAAGTATATCCTAATTTCAAATTAGTCTTCTGAGATTCAGAGTCTTCAAAGTAATAGTTTTAAATTACTACACAACAGGATACTGCAATGAAAATATTTGAACTAAGAAATCTGGTTTTCTAGAAAGAGAACAATCTTTTCACAGTAATTAGGCTGAAAATAACATCTCTTCTGTGTTCACTCTAATAGAAACCTTACTTGAGACTAACAGAGAAGTGATGGGAAAAAAACCCTTTCAGCATTGGCTATATATGGGGATTCAATTGACTCCTCCTATTCAATTCCACACCCCTGGGATAAGCAGTATTTCTGAAGATGTAGAGGAGAGCTTATGAGACACCTTGCAAGGTTCCTCCATATCTTTAAGTAACAAATAAATATTAGCCAAAATACTCTGAAGTAGTTGCGGCGTATCTGTGTTGTGTCACGTACTACTCAGCTCACATCACTAAATCCAACTTCCAGCGTACTAACACAAGGGGATGGGCACAGTTTCTTGTTCACCAGGAAGAGCTGGTAACACTTACCCCTCACCACCGAGTATCTATTTTTCATGTGACACAGTCCTGCTCACACCCTACACCTCTCCCACTGCTCCTCCCCACAGAGTGACCCCATCCAGCCCTGAGACTGAGAAGTACTGTGCCTGACAAACTCTTCCTATTCAAGGTGCAATTATTCCTTTGAAAGGCTCGACTGAAGTGTTCAATTTCAGCTTTCCCAAAACTCTAGAGGTGTTTTTTTTTTGGATTAAGATGATGAATATGGGAATACCTGCCCCTGACCCAATATTATCCATCAGTCCAGAAGTTTTCTTCTGGGCTCTTGTTGTTCAGTCATCATCCTTCCCTATGCCTATCTGCATGTTATTCTTCCTTATAACTTATCAAATAATGAGCGGGAGACACAGACATCCACACAGCTACCACCAACTAATTTGTTTACTTCTAGGGAACAAAACTGGAACAATGAACTGTTTTCCAAACTCATGGTCAAATGCAAGTTTCAGGCATAAGAGGCTGGCGTTGAGGAACTGCTCCTTTACAAAGCAAAGGTACAGCGAGCTTTAGCTAGAGATAGCAAAAAAGCAACTGGCATTTCTCACGTATGCCCTCTGCTTCTCCTACTAATAGTGTATTAGCTTTATGATTTTCTTAAATAGAACTGTAGGAGGTAGATACAGCATCAAACATCCAACAGGAAAAGCTACCATTACACAATCATGTTTACCTGTTTACACTGAAATCACAAAGAGCTTAAAACCCACAAAAGCACGCCTACATTTGCAGGAAGGTAAGTTAAAAAGCTACTTTTTTACCACTCAACTTTCAACAAGTAACCTAACCTCTTCTACCAGTCTAAAGCTATACCACGATTTCCTGAACTTCTGCAAGTTTTACAGAAACTGACACTTTTCTGGAAAACAAACAAACAAACAAACCCAAACATTAGTGTCACAGCCTGTATTTGAACTATCATTTATATATGGCTTCGATAATTGGCATGCCTGTATTACAAACTGATCACTATCTTAGTGACAGAAAAAAATATTTAGCCTGTTGACTGTGCATCTATTCAGATTATACACCCTGAGGTGGCAACTAAAAACTTCTAAGCCTCTGAAACCTCAGAGACCATGCTGTTCTGCCACAGGACCACAGCAGATACTGATACTGAAATAACCTTGACCCAGAAAAATCGGTAGAATTTTAAAATGTTCAAACTGCTTCTTAAAACCTCAGATAGCTGAGAATAAATTTAATTCAACCAAACATTAATTACTTAAGCTGACCTGAGATTAATACTTTAAAGCATCTATGCTTACCTATGATAATAAAGCAGCTTAAAAAACCCACAATCTGTTCCACTATTCCGCTAGCATAAGAAAACTCAGTTTTACAAGAAATCTGCAAAAGTAAATATAAAATATAAATATGCCTTTCACTCAAACAATGCATGTAAGTGTGCAAAGACTGGCAAAAAAGTTATGTATGACATCTTAATTTATTAAAAGATCATGTGCAAAACAGAAAACTGAGTTTTCTTGTAAGTTGAAGGGTTACCAAAGCTGCTCTGTAAAATTTGAAAGCAACTGAATGAAAGATATTCTTACCACAATCATTTCAGATGGCTCTAAAACAATGCATTCACAGCCACGCCTGAAGCTTCCTGCAGAACGCTTGCCAAAACTGAAGAACAAAAAGACTTCAATCAGAACACAAGTCAGAGGTACAGCACAATCCATAAGCATATTTACATCTTCTCCAGGAATTGTAAAGCATAGAAAAAATGTACATACCTCTGCACAATGCAAGTTTCATGCATATGTCCTTCAACAAGTAACTGATACCCAAGGACACCAAGAGCTGTGTGTTTTGTATTTATATCATTTACCAAGAGTATTTGCTAAATAATTCTTTGAACACTAAAACAAGTGTCAATCAAGTGCTGTCTACTGAGGATGCATGGCTGATTCTGAACTACATTACAGAGTTTGATCTAGTATCTTCTGACATTACAGCATTAAGTTACCTAAGCTATCTGCATTTTACAAAGAAAGCTAACTGGCATAACCAAGGCAAGAATGAAAAGGCTCATCAACTTCAATTAGCTCCTTTTTTACCTAAAATAAATTAATAAAATAAGGATGCTGGATATGCAAGTATTCCCAAATTGAATAGATGAGAACAAAAGGTTGTTCTGCCTTTCATGACACACTGCTACCTTAGTGCAATAATTAAGCATGATACTATTTTGTTTTCTGTAGAATAAAATGGAAAGCTATTTTAGTTTCAGTTTCTGAAGTGCTCTGTGTTAAACGACTGTGTGTCTGTAGGCTTAACTGCAAAGAATCCTCAAAATGCAGTGGTAAAGGCGGAGTGCAGAGAACCAATTCATAATTCAGTGAAATATAAGACCTGTATATGCCACCAGAGTGGAAAAAAAAAAGCCAACCAGCTAACATTTGTTTCTGGGGAGTGTGCTTCCCTATCCGGGTAGTTCATATCTAAGCCTACCAGGTCAATGCCAGACCTTTCCCACTGCAAAGCGGAAGGCAGGACAGATGACAGAACAGATGGAACTTCAGGCCCCCTCTTGTAGCTTGCTCTAACCAACCTGCCCTAAAATCTGCCCTGAGCCAGCGTAAATATTTAGTCTTTCCCTTTCTTCAACCCCACACTGTGCAACAGGCATGGGAAACCTTCCTACCTGAAGCACACAGGGCAACACTTATTAAACAAGTTTATGAAAACCAAACGAGATACAAAAAAAATGTGAAAATCTGAATTCTAACCAATCTTGTAAAGCACAGTCATGATGACATGCCTAAGCTACAGTGTCTCTGAACTTTTTTAAGCTATGTTTCACAACAAGCAAACTTACGAAGATCATACATCATCTGGAACAGTATATCTAGCTAGTTTATTCTCCGTCCAGTCTGGCCATTAGTAGAAATGAACAGTTTAACTTGATACCCCAAAGGCTAATCTCTTGACAACAGCATGTTTATAGTTCAAAAAGGCGGCAGTCAGATATTGAAAATAAATGCCAGCTGTGCTTATTCATCAAAATAATAATCGCATTTAATGGTACATGGGACATGCACAATAGAAAAAATTTTCCAGAATACGAAGCCTCTTGAAAAAAAATTCAGTATTCTCTTGACAAAATGCGTATTTTCCTCGAGGCAAACACATGCTTCCTCCTACAGTCCAGCAGCAAAACACAGGGTGCTTTACTGTACAGTGCCATCTTGAATTTTATACAGTTTCAACTACTCTTAAAGATAGCAGCAAATGAAGCCATTATCTTGATTCATTGGACTGTTGCACAAGTGACAAACTTATTTTCCTCATCATTAACCTGTTCCATATACAGTTTTTCCTTAAAAAAAAGGAAGGGGGAGGGAAAAGAGAAACTACATCAACAAATTGATTGAAAAAGAACAATGCAAAAGTGGTGATTAGGAAGTCAACTTATTTGATATTCTGATTGAAAACAAGCACAGAAATATATCCTTTCCTCTTACAGATTCTTGTCTCTCTCCTTGTAACCATTGGGTTTGGTCCAGCATACACCACTGCTTATTTTTTGCCAGCCTCACAGAAAACACTGATTTCAACAGAAAATGCATATACACTTTCCACTCCACCATTTCTTCGACTTCAATTGCTGTCTGTAATAATCAACTTTAAACTTCAGCCCGTTGCTAATCACTGCTGACATCCAAAACTTTCAAGCTTTAGCAAACACAGTAAAAAGCAAAAGCTGTGGTTTAGATGTGTTTTTCTGTTCTTCAATAACTTGTTTGGATTTTACCCGTTAGCATTAGGGAGCAGGCAGTCAACATATGAAGACAGAAGGTATGCACGGAACTGCTATGAAGACAATTCTTGCTTTCTGTTCCCAGTAACACACTGGTTCTCACAGCAAATAACCACATCACTGCTGTACTGCTCAGATTCCTATGACAGCACGAAGTGTACCAGAGCCGACAGTGCGTCACACGGATATATTAACTTTGACCAAAGATCACAAGGCACTTCAGGCTGCAAACATAATGTAATCTTTGTGAAGTATTGTAGGCCAAGACAAGTAAATCAAGGCAGAAGAAAGTTTAATGACCTTCTGGAGTACTGCAGTTCTGAGATATGCCATGCCAGCTCAAACTCCTGACTTCCAACCTGCTGCTGAAAATTCATCATCCGTGAGGAATTCACATAATCAGTGAAAACTAGGAAGCTCTCTTGTCACTGCCCACTACGTCTGAATACTTGAGAGTGTGACTGGGTCTGACTGTGTTAGAACATCCATCATAGCATTGCTCACTATCTGCTGCACAACTACACTTTGATACCTACACACGGTCACACAAATACATGTCAACACGCAGCTTTGAGAAGCTACTGGAATCTTAGGGAACCAGCCAACCCCACTCTTTCAATTCAGATAACTGAGACCAAAGTCAGGAAGCCTTATCAGAATTATTTTTTCAGAGCTTCACACAAGATCAAAGAGCAAAGATCAGTGAGAAAGAACTTCAGTGACACCCTCCTCTACCTGAAATCCCGAGCTGCAGAAACCAGGCACGAGAGAGAGGAAACCACCAAACAAGCTTGATTTCATTTACTAAAATATTAGTAAAGCAGTAAAAAGAAGCAAATACCCAACACAATACAGTCTGCTTACTGAGCTGATCAAAAAGCCCAAGCTGTAAAGCCTTTAATAAAACACCGGGAGAAGAGCATCATCTAAGGGACCACAGGCTGGCGTGCAAGAGGGCTTGAGGGATCCTAGGTATCGCAACGAAATAGCAGCAGCAAATACACCTTCAGTGGAAAGTTCGACCGACTGTCTTCAAAATACCAGCTCCATTTAGTAACTTCTGCTACACAGTGTTCTTTCCAAATTTTGATGCTACACCAGATTTACCATAGACAGTGAGTTTGACCACCCAGATTTATCACAAACTTTCTGAGCACTGGCTAGCTAAGGTAAAAGGTAGAAAATCTTTGTTAGCCAATTTAAGTGGACCAGCGATTTGACAAATGTATTCCTTCCCTTACTGTAGATCAAAGAAGCCTGTGGATATATGAGTTCACCAGGGAGCTTAAAGTTAAACCACAGTTTTATGTTTAAAATGCAGTAGAAAATTTTACATAATATACACCGCACATTTGGTTGTATCATGTTATTTCTTAATAATTTCAATCAACATTGTCTCATTACATAATTTTTTCTCTCCTACCTGAGCCTTATTAATTTCAACTCCTAAAACCAGCAACTATTAAGTCAGTGATGGACCTGAGAGAATCACAGATTTACAATGATTTTCCTTAAATCAGTGATGCACGTTGAAGAATTTCACCAAAGAAAACTCAAGCAGTTTAAAGTTATCTTTGCGGTGGTGGCTGTCAATATGGGATATAGAGGTTGTAACAGTAATTCAGATAGCCAGAAGTCTTCCTGGTTAGGTTACTGCTGCCTCACCTAAATTCCCTAAAGAACCTTGTTTCGCAGCAGTTTTACCAACATTTTTTCCCTGCTACCACATGAGCTCTGACTTGAGGCTCCCTGAGTATTAAACTTCATAGATGCACTTCTCAGTACCTGTCCTAGAGCCAATTTCACCTCTGGAGTTCTTTTTATCACAGTTACTTTTATTCCCCTTAAAGCTACTGAATTCATGATGTGAATACAAATATACTTTTTAAAAAAACTTAGATATACAAAACCATTTTATTTGCAGGAATCCACTTTACAGTAACAATTTTGAAAGAGGAGGAGAAAAAAATAAACACCACACTCTGACAAGGTCAAATATTCTCCCCAACCAACCGCTCCCTAACTATATTACTGCCTGAAGCAAATGACCAAAATTTCCCTCTTGAATATTCAAAAGCATTATTTCCAAATAAAATCATTAGTACAAAACTTTTGCTCACAATGTGTATTAAAATCAGGTATTTTAATCCACATAAGTAATTTACAACTTCATTTACTTTCTAATACATTTTAAAATTCAGTTTACACTAGCTATAGATGACAGTTCCCTACTCCAAAAGGTGTACCTTACTACATACGTATCTCATATCTTGTAACTCATTATACTCAAAACATACACAGTTGGCTAAACAACAGATGTATTACAGTTTACAACACGCTGGTTAATAGAAGACAAGTTTTAAGTGAAAGCTAATGGTTTCCATGTTTCCAAAGTTTATACTTTGAGTTTATATACTAAAAAAAAATTCCAACTTTACAATACCAAAACTACAAATAGCGCAGTACCTAACAAACAGCAACATAAGAATAATTTAAGAACACTGTCTGCATTTCTTAAAAATTATTAGATTTACTAATAAACCCAAACAACCAAGTACCTCAATTAACTGAAACACCTAAGGATACAAGCAACACACTAATTTTTTATAAGTACTTACACGTAAAGACAGCCAAAAACTTCGAGGTATAGAAGGTGACTAATTCTATCCTTTCTACAGTTAACATGGCACTGGAGGGCAGCACAGTTTTCTCCAGATGTGACCCATCCGTTTCCCCAGGTCCCCAGACATACACACAGATGCTCTTTCCAAAGTTCACAGGAAAGGCAGCAGATACTGAGGAGGGAACATTTCCCTATCAGCCTTCAGCCCTGTCCCCTCGCCCTGGGCCTCCACATTCCTGTTTTCACATCAGCCCAGCTCCCAGATGGAAAGTTATTTCTCAGCACTGGAATGTAAACTCATTCATCAAAATTGATGCAAAATCTGAAGTAAACTCCACTGATAATGAACACCAAGGAAAGGTTTTTCAGCGAGAAGCCTTTTCCTCCTTCCTCTTAAAGACAGATTCTTCGCAGAAAACCCAATTTCACTTGTGGCAACTATTTTTCAAAAAGGACATACAAAACCTTAGTTTTTACTCCTATTCCAGAATCTTAACCTTAATTTCTTTTGTTATTCACTACCTTGAATAGGTTAGCTCAGAGTAATAATTACAGCACATATGAATCACACATCTTAGTGAAACTATATCCAAGTCTCAAAAAGCTTCACAAAGTATGGTCACATATATAGTGAACATTGTTCAGCACACTTTAAAGTGCAAAATACTGTTATAGTCTTATGTAATTGTAAATGCAATATTTTGAATAAAGCTGCTGACATAGAATAAAGTCTATTTTATTGGCATTTCCTCTATGTCAGAAAGCACACTCCATTTAGACATATCTTAATGCAAGGAAAAATACAAGTAACATTTTCTTGTTAATCAAGTTCCTAGAATTTTCTGTGCAAGCAAATGAATTTCATATAATTTTTTGCTTCTTAAAAAATGCTTATAAAAGATATTGAAACTGGAGATTAAAATCAGAGATGTTTTGAGTATTGCAATGATTTATGTCAAAACTCCAGCAATCCGACATTCAAAACTTTCCTTTCTTCTCAAGTTTTCAAATGGGGTGTACCAAAAAGCCTAAGGCTGAAGATCACTGTTATGCAGCATTTGCCAATACAGGACATCTAAATATATGTGGGGAGATTAAATGTTTTCCCTCCCCCACTATCCCTGAAATTAATCCTTCTCTCTTCTAGACTGTACCTGAATAAATCTGCAAGCGAAAGGTTACTCATAGCTGAGTTCAGTTTCCCAAGCTTTTAACATATCCAGGATAAAAACAGATCTTAAGTTACATAAAACCAATACTTCAAACCTCTTTTTGAAAATTACACCGCACCGGTTGACATCTACATTTAGGGGAATCACAGAAAACTACCAAAATGGAATAGAGGCATTGTGTTAAGCATATTTGGAATTTGAAGCTATGTAAGGCAAGGAGTCTGCATTTGCTTTTGGGCAGTGCCCAACCTGCAAATGCTATTACTACCTGCTATTCAAGCGCTCTACTGCATTTCCCATCTTCACTCTACCTTTTACTTCTCAACCTCCGAGCACAGCAGAGCCACCGTTTTTCTGGACGGATCATTTGTTGCACTGTGCTGCTTCCTCAAGCAGCGCTACAACCTCAGCCGTGACCAGCAGCTGCTTTCCATCACTGCATCAATTATTCTCTGCTGATACAGAAGCAAACATGAGCAGAATGTCTGGTCTCTGAGAAATCCCGAAGTCAAATCTTGATGTAATAATCAACATTTAGCCTACAACAACGCCAAAATGCGTTAGATTTGGTTTTAAAGCAAGCCAGTCACATTGAATTTCTGAATGAAATATTGTAGAAGAGTAGTTATTTGAAGCCTAGATGGGAAAAAAATGAAGACTATTTTCTATCTGCCACTTTGGAAGTTAAGGGATTGAGTCAAGCTTCTCCTCCTGTACCTTTTTTTTAAATAAAAACGAACAAGTTTTATTTTGGTACATCCAGAGTAGAATTAAAATGATCAGCCCTCTCAAAGGCTTAATCCAACCAAGTTAGGTTTACCTGGGTTACACATGAATGTGGTATGAACCCCAGACTGTTCCTCCACATGATTCACTTTTGCCAGGAATAGGGAAAAAAAAAGAAAGTAACAATTTAGAAGAGTACACACATCCATAGGCCATCCCTAGGGGAACACTTAAGTGTTCTGACAAAAACTAAACTTGGCATGGCCATTTTCTGACCCCTCATTAAAGAAAAAAAAAAAAAGGCAGAGCCTTCATACATGCAGGAGCAGCTCTAATGCGAGCCGCCCTCCCTCTGCTGGGGATGACGCAAGTAGGGAAGGTAGCCGCGGGTTTCCCCGCAAGTAAAGCTGCACACTGGAAACTATGAAAGCATGAGTTTGCCAACTCAAAGACAGGATTGTTCTCAGATAATCTGATCTTCTATGTAATACAGGCTGACTTCCCCAATCCTCACTCAAGCTAGTGCCTGTCTTGTAGAAAGAGTAAGCAAATGTGCAAGTGAAGCCCAAGCTGCTTTTGACTTAAATATTCATTTTTATTAAAATGTGGTGGTCATCTACATATCAAAATATTCAGTAGATTTTTTTTAAACTTAATTCTTACAATGTTGTTATATTTATAGCTTTTTTTTCAGCAAGAGCAAATAGCTGCTTTACAGAAATGCTTTTCAGTTGAAAGGAAAATTGAGATGTTGGCAAGTGGAATATGAGTTCAAGAGGCATTTGCAGACCTGTCACTGTTTGCAAATCCTGGAGACATGAGCTCACTACATACCATGGATAAGGATGATTAGGTTTATCCAATGTCATATGATAGCTTAGATGTTTACAGCCTCAGATAAAACAGCTCACGTGTCAGGGAAGGCACTCACTCACACCAGCCCCAGCTAAGTATATGCCACTTAATAATACTCGAGGGAAGGTGGGGTGGGAGGGGAGGGTATTGGGTGTTTCACAAGAGAAAAAAAAAGCCTCAAGCATCACTGCAGCTCCTTTGCTTGATGTAGGACCCAGAGTACCGGCTGCCTGTGGGGGAAGAGGAACCACAGCATCATGGGCAGTAACCCAAGTGCTGCAGCAGGAAGGTGTAAAGCCAGAAGAACCCAGACAGACAGAGAGAGAACGCCTGGCGACTAACCAGTCTGTCTGAAGGGCACTAAAATTATAGGATAACCACATCTATAGCATATTAATGCTTTGAATAATTCCTCCTAAAAATGTGACAAAGTTAATTTGACCTCCAGCTGAAAGCTTCAGTAGACTTCATCAGTAGTTTTAACATGTTCAACTAGCTTTATTACAGATCATACAATGGTTTGGGTTGGAAAGGACCTTGAAGATCATCTAGTTACAACCCCCCTGCCATAGGCAGGGACACCTTCCACTAGACAAGGTTGCTCAAAGCCCCATCCAGAATGGGGACAGCCAGGGATGGGGCATCCACCACTTCTCGGGGCAACCTGTTCCAGTGCTTCACCACCCTCTCCGTAAAGACGTGACAGAGGTGGCAGACTATACGGTCTTTACACCTACATAACAGTCATAGGGTTGGGTTTTTTTTGTTTTATGCAAATATACTCAAGAACAGAGGTTCCATTCATCTTGTAATTTATAGTTGACTACTGAAAGCACTTCAAAAGAAGTTCCTGAAGACCTACAATGAATAATTTGAAATTAGCTAGTTTCTGGAGGTTTGCCTCCAGAGAAAAATCCTTCAGTTAACCCCTGAAACATATGCCCTATGATATTCACACAGTTTATTCTTTTAGTACAGACTACTGTTTTGAAACGTGCAGTTCATTTTAAAATTTTGCCTAGTTACAAGCCTGAGTATGGTAGCAAGTTTGATTAGTTTATGTTAAAAAAAAAAATTGAGTGAAGTTGAATTTTTTTTTTGTTTTTCACTCTAGTGTTTTATAATGTTACCTTAAAACTACATTTAAGTTGAGAAATGGTTAAAACCCCATCTGAAAGAGTGCTGTGAAGAATAACAAATCACTTCGTAAATTCAGTGCAAATGAGAGTAGATGCTCAGAGCCATTACAACAGCAGGTGATCCTGAACACTTTTCAGACTAGAATACCACTAAGGGTTCTTTAAGATCCTTTTGTATACACTGAACAAGAGAACTGTTTATGAAATTTTCCTGTGAAATTCAAGATCTGTATTTATAAACTATGTACACAAACATCTAAACAAAACATAGTAGCAGCAACAGCAAAATTAAGCTTGTTGCAGCAGTTCAGCTTTGCAGCGTCTCTAGTACAAAACACTAGAAGGCAGGTACCTTATCAGAGCAGCTGACAGAAGTAGTCTATTTGGAAAAAGAATTATCCTTATTTTAAAATTAGAAATTATCATACTATTTTATCTTGGAAAACATTCAAAGATGAAAGCTTTTTTCCTAACCTACTTTTTTATTCCTTTTTTAAAAAATGGTTTAGAATAAAGGCAGCTTTGCTTATGTTTCATCTTAATGACGTCTGTGTCACCATGGAGATAACTGTGACATCACGTGATCTACATAATGGTCTCAAAGACTGAAAAGTTGTAAGGTAACATTACTTAAGAGGCAAGACCTTGTCTGAACACAGTTTGGCTTATTAACATTAATTAAATTCATTAAAACAGAGGACTATTTTTCCAACCTCATACAAAGCCTTTAGATGTTAGAACCTAAATGAAGATGGATATTTACCTTGAAAAATATATTGTAAACTCTTTTAAAGTCCCCCTAAAGAGTTTCATAATTAAAGGTATTAAAAACTGTTATCCTTTTATAAAACTAAAATAAATTAGTAACTTGACATGTCATCTAGGTTTTTAGTCATAAAATAAGACCATGCATATCGACATTTCCACCCCCATTTATAGGCCTAACTCATTCAATACAAACAATTCATTCACAAGAAGGGCTAAACACATGACCTCAAGAGCTAGTTTCCATAAATCTTATTAGCACAATGCAAATGTAGTCAAGATACCTTTGTCATAAGTTCCCTATAAATGAAAAAAAAAACCACAGTGAAGTAAGAGTGACAATTTTGTTTTAACTATCTTGATTATAATTTAAAGTAAATTATTACCCCTTACTTAGCATGTTATACTATGTCTAGTGTTTATTTTTCAGTGTTAATTTATTTTTCAGAAACACTTGAAAATTTTAGTATCACCTGAAAGAAAACTCTCAGACATTTTAAAGTCTTCTACAGTATGGAATAGCACTTTTGTTAAAAACAATGTAGAAGAATTATAGTAGCAGAATCACGCTAATAATGAAAACAATACTTTTTATTCCTTCCACAGTCCTGAAATACATACGTAAGTAAAAGCCATTAGTTCAGCTTATCAAGTTTGCCCTTCACCAAAGAGAAGTTTATAGAAGTTTAGTTCACTTGAGTTCCACATAAGGCAAAGCAAAGGCTTCATAAATGCCATCCTATACCACACTTACACCGGAATTCCCTCAAGAGTTTTCTTGGATATTTAGTTTAAAAAAAAAAATCAGAAGACTTGTAAGTCTTGCAATTGAATTTTCTGTAGAGTACACATTTTGGTGGGTGTGATCTTCCAACTCTGTATATTATTCTTCTAAACTAAACTGTTCAACAGCAATAAAACACCTCCAATTTCTGGATTTAAAATGGACCTTATCTAGTTAATGTTGCTCCCTAGGCTGTGAAAATTTTACCACCTTGCTGAAACTGGTCTTTTCCCCAGCATATCATACCTAGACCAGCATCATCACCTTCTTGCACTGCAGTGCACCCCTGTCCCCTCTCTCCACCTGGGTATATTTTTCCCTCTTTGGTATTCTTCACACTATTTCTGCACATTAGTTTGTTTTGTTTTGGTTTTTTTTTATTTTGGGGTAAGCAATGACCAGGTAAGTTCGTTACACTTAACACACGCACCCAGAGACCTTGAAAGCATGTAAAACAAAGATGTTCATCCTTTTGCCCTCAGCAAGAATCTCAAAATGCAAGTTTCTCAAATAACTGAGGGTGTTTGCTGACGTTCTGCAGGTTTGTACTAAAACTCAAAACCTCAAATACTGGAGTATCGAATAAGAAGGAACAGGTTATCTCACCAGCTGCAATATCATTTGTGAAAAAGCAACAGTTTTTTTCTCATAGATATTTTTAGCAATGTAAAAATTAGTGAATATCCAGGTACAACAGGTCTCACATTTAACTTTGAAATAACCAAATAATTTATTACATAGAGAATTTTAACCTACTTAACTTCTCAGAAAAAGCTCAGTTTTTTCCCCCATCTGTATGCAAGTAATTTATTATCATTTCAGAGAAGAGCTTTTCAATATTCAAATCAAGCCTGAAATTTTGCAAAGAAGATACCAGTGTGAGAACTGTTGAAATTAAATGACTAGCATATAATTATAATGTACAGAAGAACAATAAAAGCAAAACCAGAGACAAGCAATGTTTCCAAGATTGAGAAGATGATGTTCTCAATTACTTCAAATCGTGACATGCTCCATTAGAAACCCTAATGGTGGGATTAGAAAGGTCTCTCTAACCAACGAGACACAAAATAAGCTAAAGAGAAGAGTCAGCAATAAAACTTACCCTGTTTCAAGGCCAATTTTCATTGCAGCACATTTTAGAAAACAGGTATCAACTAAGAGGCGTCAAAATTTTTCAACAGTGACAGTACATTTTGTGAGGAAAAACAAGCTTCCAGTGGAGTGAATGTTTTTCCTATCCATCCTAGAGACCATTCTAAAACATTCCCAGCAAAAGCAAAAAGCCCACTTGTTCAGCACATTTTTCAAACACTAAATAGCCATAATTTTAATGCCAACTCTATAACATTTTTAAAAAATGGGATGTGAGAGCCGGTATCATGCCTAGATGTTAAAGATTATATTTCCTCTATCAGCTACCTTCAAGGATTCTCTCCTTCCCTCTTGCTTTCTCTTCACCAAAAGATTATCCCCCATGAATCTAGCCATCTAGCCTGTTAAACCCCCTGCTTGCTTAATTTTTAATTTTTCCTTAAGGTCCTTTTCAGTTACTTAGAGCTATTCATGCTTACACAGAAAAATGCTACTCTCCATGTTACCTCAGATTTTGGGTTTCCTTAGCATTGGCTATATCCCATACTTAAATCACCCTGAAAAAAATTTTGATTATATTCTTTGATTATTCTACATAGTAAGTGAAAAATAACCTAAATAGATTCACAGGCAGGACATGCTATAAAAGCAGTGATTAAGATTTACACTATTACATACTTTGTTTCTACGTGTCATATTACAAATTTCTAATCATAATTTTGACAATAAAAGAGATACATTTAACTTGTTAGTATTTTTACACCACTGTGACTTCAATTGGGAAGATTAACACCATTGACCTGAATAATACACAACCTAAGAAAAGCCTACACCATTTTTTTTTTTTGGGGGACACAGCAACTGTGGCAGGAAATGCCACCTTGACTTAGCTTACAGTTACCCTGTGTGAAACAATGACAGACTGGACCAGAACAAGGAATCTACATGCTCTACACCATCAGTTAATGGTGTCTCCCCTACAGAAAGTGCATTAAGTTGCTCCGAACATTCCACCAATACACCGGAGCATCAGCAGGTGACTCTCCGAAGTGCATCATTAGGTCTTTTGTCTGAATGAGACAGAGGTCTGCAGCGCTAGGATTTAAACCTACAAGTTAAATCAAGGCTTGCATTTCTCAGCAAGTGAAGGCTTCTTGGCTTCTTCCCTAGAACAGAGTATTTCCATCCCTGAAAAACTCCCCTGCTTTAAGAGAAATCAGAAATATTCGGGTTCACTTAAAAGTTATTCAGGCCATCTGACGCTGTCTGCTTCTTTGTTACTTTCCCAACTCCTCCTCATAAACTTGGAAGAAAGCCTAGCACTAGCCCTACTACACTAGATTTCTATTTTTATTTTCAAAAGGTGCCAGCATAATAGATCAAGTCCCTCAACATTTCATCAGCTGTGCAAGAAAGAAATTCCAGTAGCGCTGAAATATTTGTTTAGACATGAAGAACGCCCAACACCACCCAATCTCATCATTTGGAAACTCTCTCCTCTTTTATTTCCCAACACCTCAGATACCAGCAGCACACTTGGAAGATGACCAGTTTCAAACCTCAATGAACTCTTAAATCATTCAGCAGAACAGGAGACGGGTGGAATAAAGCAAAATGTACACAACACCAAAGTCATTTAGCTGTAAAAAAAAAAACATTTTAAGTATTCATATTTAAAAACTGTACACCCATTTCTGCAAACAGTAAGGACATTTTTCAGACAACATTACTGGCTCAAATAGCATGTGCTATTTATCACAAACTCTGCTGTAACAGCAGGTGATACGACGAGACAAGGCCTTGTTAATTTATGGCTCAGCTAATACAGCTACATCTGGAGCTGAGTGTGACTGTGTCCAAGCAAGGAAGCCAGATTCAAAGAGCTTGAAACCCTCCCACATGCCCTCCCTGCCAGCCAGCCCCCTCAGGGAGCTGAGCTCGGGGACAAACCCACAGCACCTCCACCACCTCACAAGGACAAAGGCAGTGCCACACATCAGCAAGCTCCAGGTTCCACTGATAACACCAGCTGGTTTCAAGGTAGATGGACAGACCAGGCACTCATAATAAAATGTTCCTTCTTTATTTTGTCCAGGAGTTTCAGTCTCAAAAAGTATTTAGTCACATGCACCATGATAGTCAAATTTTGTGCTTGCAGGTAACAGTAAGCATCTCCCTCCAAAAGGACGTAGGCAGTCTTTTAGGTAGATGCAGATGGTACAAAGCAATTAGCATTACTTTCTCAATGTCTCTTTGCAATCCATTGTGAATAATTCATGGTAGACATACTCAGTCATAAATGGACTGACATCACTACTTCTTCCAACTCCTTTCTTCAGCTTATGATCTCAGTCTTTCCTAAATTAAACCGTAAGATCACTCTCCTTCATGGCTCAGTTTCAGTTGATGGACTGAAATGCTGAACCAAGGCGTTCAAATCAGACAGAAGACAGGACAGCACTGCAGGTCAGCCCACAACACTATCATGCTCCATAACTTCCCGCTAGACAGTGACAAGCATGGCTTCATAACAGCACTAGCTGCATACAGAAATAACAAAGCAGCAAACAGGCCACAGGAAAATCCAGCAGTAGCAACTAACACTAAAAAAATCAAATTTTATATTAAAGAGCGAGAGTTCTGATGGCAAACTAAATCCGAAGCACATATTTTCAAGTAATTTCTTAAACAAGCTTGAAACCATGACCTGGGAAGTTACTTTTCTTTACAAAGATCCAGTGTATGGTCTTCATGTTTCCATCACGACACTGGAAATCCTTGGCCATCATCCAAACTCAGAAACAGAGAAAAGCTTAATAAGCCCAGCACAGCTCTTGATCAACTGCCTGTGCAGCTTAAGTAAGTAAACCAGAAGCCCCCCAAAACCATTGTTCCAAAACTCTGAGTTTCCTGCTCGGGGGGGGAGGGTGTGTGTGTGTGTGCACAAATTTCTGCACAAATTGAGTTTTGCTATTGCTTTAAACAGACTCAAAACAAGTCCATAATTTCTTCAATGGCCCTCCAGTAGAATGTGATAATGCATTTTTAAGTTGTTTTAGTATAGGAAAGACCAGAGGGCTACATGATCAATATTTAAATAGATACAACCCTTTTAATTCTGAAGAAAGAAAAAGCAGATGTTCTCTCAACTTCAAAACTTAATCTTTTAATTAGAGGACAAAGCTTAAATAACTGCTCCCTTATGTAAAATTTGTGATTGCCAAAGGGAGAGCGGCACTCCATCACCGAAGGAAGTGGTGAGAGGGGAACTGGTTGGGTGCGGCACAAGGAAGGAAAAGAAGAGACTAAAGCAAGGGTAGCGTGTAGATGAGCTAAAGAGCAAAGCCAGGTTTGCACAGAGCACATCGACATCACAGCGTGCCTAAGCAGGACAGCACACACCACCCAAACAGCCCCAGAAGAATTCTAGGAGAAAAGCAGGAAAAAAACCAGGCACCAGAGCCTACTAGTCTGAGAAAAACTGCCCAGCAATTCTGTGTTTTGTTGCTGCTAAGAGTTAGTTGCATCCTCCTGTCACAGAGGCCACAGACAAGCGTGAGCTTAGCTGAGGGAGATCTGAGAGATGTTTTTGCAGTGCAGCTCAAATAGGATGAAAGACCACAGTAAAATTTACACTAGAAGCAAAGTCCTGGAACAAAAACCACACAGGAAGTCGGAGCAGCTGAGCAAACGTGATGGAGCACAGAGCAGTCCTAGGGATGCTGGAGGCCATTCCAAAAGGTATTTTGGGGAACTGTCACATTACTGCTGTTAGTGACCACATGAAAACACTGGAGAGCCAGGACAACCTTCGGGGAATTGTATTTTCTGTTCATTTATTTTCTGGACTTCATACATAAACCTCATTTTATCTGCCAGTTTTGCCCAACTATTTCAACTAGCAGGTATTTGACCATATATAGTACATAACAAAGCTGCTCATTTTTAGACTGCTTATTTCTTATCTGCCCTTTGAGTGGGAAACCAGGGGCTGGTCACTGCTTATGCTTTTAGACTGCTTGATTTCTTTCTTAAGACATTCTTCTTCCCAATTATGTTCTGTCTGCCAACCCTAGTCACCACTCCCTCTCCCCAAATTATTTAAAATGCTACCTAACACTAGTAGTCAAAGACATAGGAACAATTATTTTTTGGGGGGGAGAGGGGAAGTAACTTTACCTGACTTACAATACACAAAAAACGCAGCATTTCAAGCATTACCCCCAACCAGCTTGAGAATGCTATATCTGAAACTAATGCAACTGAATCAGCTAGCAGAGCCCCCAGGTGCAAATAATATGCTGAGCATATACAGTCAAATGCACTACGGGACTTCCAAGTTTCAGCTATGAATTTGGAGACAGCACTCCATCCTGTTCCTTAAAGGGTCAAATGCCAACAGTCACAAAGTTAATAGTAAGATGGAATTCCACACAGGATTTAGAAAACAACTCCAAGACTGCAGGCAGATTTCCTCACTATGGCTAGCTGAATGACCCTGGCTAGGTGCTACTTTCAAAATGTATGTCTGTACAAGTCAGGGTAAAAGAGTGAAATCCAAGAAAGAATAGCACATGCTCCTGAAACTCTTGGCGGGAAACATGTATTTTGTCTTAAATTTGGCCAGCTACTGTCAAGCCATCATTCAGTGAAGCTGAGCCCAACAAAGCCAGCAGGAAGGACAAGGGGAAATCATCAGTCTGAGCAGCACCAGCAGCTCCCAAGGTCCCCAGACAGGGCTGGATGCAGCCCTGGAAACCTGTGCAAGGGGATTACTGCAGGTGCATGAAGTAGGTTGGGTTAAGCAGTGACAGACTAATTTTCAGTTAGGAAAAAAATGAGACACTTGAATGATGAGATAGATCGGGGTACTGGGGGACAGGATGTACTGATCACTGAGCTCTGGAAAAGAAAGTTATGGAAACAAGAATTTTCTACGTCACTCAGATTGGAGAGCAGCTTTCTGCCCCTACACAGACTTCTTGGCTCCATCCTGCTCTCTTACCCACAAGCTTCACATGTTGCAAAATGATTTCCTAGTGGCTTTCTAGACAAGCAAAGATAAAGTGTATGAAACTTTAAAAAACCCCACACTAAAACATTTACAATAAGCTTACTCCAATAACAATGTTTTCTCCAAACAAAAACAATTTAGATGATCTCTACCTGGTAATGTTTAGGTTTCTCCATATTACCTGACATCAATGATGCATCAGGATGTGCTCCATTTGCTAAAGCATAGCAAATTCATCTTAATGGCAATAAGACATCAAGACTGCCAAATTATGCAATGCTTTAAAAGGCTCGTAAAACTATTACTCCCTGTATGTGTAAATAGTCAGTTTAAGCAAACAGTTATCTAGTAACTGATGTTTGCTCACTTTTGACACTATTCTCTAGCTTCCAAAATACTGCCTTAGCAGTTCTTTCTGGACAGCAGCCTTCTCAGTCAGTCTCACTCCCTTTTTTCTAAAGCACTATAAAATTTTACTTCAGTATTACTGTTAATCAGTCTCTTCTATCCAGTCTGTGTATCTCAGTAGCTTACTATTTCCTTGTGAGCAATTCACTGGCAGCATAAGTAAAGGTTAAAAACTTAGTTCTCAAACCCCTTGCTCTAAAAATAAGTAAGTAATTAATTGGCATATTGTCCACCAGTATTGCAGATCAAAAAAATTCAACCTGGGTGCCCTCTCACTTTTACGAAGTTTCTTATTCACAGTTGAGCTTAAGGCCCAAATACTGTAGCTTACTCACATACAAAGTAAATATTCTGATTAGCCTTATCCTCAATTTAAACAAGACTCATCTATCCTCCTAATAACTACAGTTTCTGAGCACAAAGCCTCTCACTAGAATGCCTCTGGTTTTGCTTTCCAGAAACACTTTTATCTTACATCATTAAAATTTCTTATTTTTGCTTTCATGGACTTATGTTACCTTTGTTAATTAACACATTGTCTCCATTGAATTTTCTTCCCAAGACACCAGCTTCAACAGCTACTTGGCTCAATACCCAACTATGAAACTTTCCCTAATTCCCGATTCTATACTTGAAATTCACTAAGATCTCAGACACTGTCCCAGGTATCATTCCTGAATTTTTCCAGGTGAACAGCCCTTAAATGCTCTACTTAAAGTCAAGAGACATGTTCATTCTTCCAGAAAGAATCACAAGCTCATTGTTCATCTTATTAAATTTCACCTCTCACCAAGTGTTAAACAATGTCTGAAGCACAAACACTGGTGCAATTCAAAGAATCACAAGGTTATTGCCAAACACTTTATATAATCACCCTACATGAATTCAGATATTATATATCCCTTCTCCTGGCATTTGATGGTAGCACTATCTGCCAGCTTCTTTTCTGGCATTGCCTGTTCATGGGCGACATATGGGACAATTTTCTTCCATCTGCCAGCAGCAGGGATCCTATCATCTGTTGTTGTGAAACTTCTTACAATGACCAGTTTTGCACCTTTATCATAGACAGCACTATTTGACGGCACATCAAATACATCATTTTATCAGCAGTGCCTGTCCTGTTACATATGCAAGAAACTTGCTTCTACCCAGAACATGCCACCATCATCAAATGGAAGTCCCAAGCCCAGCATTGTTCACCCACTGAAAGGCAGCTTTGAACATCTAATTGTTCATATGTCAATCAACACTAACTTTCAACTGATTTCCCACTGTTTAAACCTTCAAGGAAGTTTCTAGTGCCTTCGTTCTCATCATACCATACAGAGACAGGTCAGTCTTTCATTCCGCCTTTCACAAATTTTATTACATGCTATTCACTTCAAAGGAACCTTTTATAGTAGCCTGAATGAATATGCATATAACCCACATTTTAAAGTGACTCCACTCTGCTTCCATTAAAAAGATCACGATCAGCCACCTTAGCCTAAAATCCTTGCAGTCATCTGCATTTTTTCCCATAGTTAAAAATAATTTAATTTTTGCTGCAGCAATGTAAATTTTAGCGTTTCACACTCAAAGTTATCTTCTTCCCTGTAAAATTTTAACTTTTTATTGCAAATTCATTTACATGAAGCACACGCTTAAACAGAAGTAGCAAAACTGGCAGTAACATTGTGTGAGTATATGTTGAAACGTGCACTGAAAACTTGTGCACAGTAAGTAAAGCCTCAGGAAACTATTACAAGCTCTAGTGCAACCTATGATTTAAAGTTTCATTACTCACAGAAACAGACTACTCAGTACTTCCCTCCATTTGTCAGGTTTTTTTGTGGTTTTATTTTTAAATTGACAGCATTTTCATGACTTTGGGTGCTTGTACATTGTGCACAGTGATCAGCTTTCAACTCTACCTGGTGGCAAGAAACAGCTACCACAGCTAGTAGAGGTAGAAAAGAGTGTGCTTATGTGTTTATTAAGCATAGAACATTGGTTTTAATTCTAAAAATTCTCTGTCTCTCATGATTCCTTTTTAAAATGCAGAATGCCATGCATTCATAGCTGACATACCTGCTCCGTGGAAGAAACATAGATTCCTTAATGAAGACTGAACCAGACAGCAGGATATACCAGCAGGTACCAATATCATCAGGGCTAGAATTAAAAAAAAAAGGAGGACATAGTTAAGATACTTGATTTCAAGTTACTCAGAGCACAAACAAATCTGCAGTACAAAGAACATCAGAGAGGCAAAACCACTCAAAATTATGGAAGAAAACTACAATTCAATCATTTAGAGAACAATTCTGTCAAGCCTGCAAATACACACATTATTAGAATGCCCCATTTAACTTACTTCACTTTTTTAAAAGCACACATCAATCCATGTGGTAACAGCACAAATCCTATGAAATGTAATTGAAAGTTATTTTAATAAGTCAAGCTAAAGTAAACATTATACTGTATGCTGTCAAGTCCATTACTTTCCTCTTGCTGAAGAGGATAATAGCATCTTGCCCTCTTATAAATAAAGCTTCCTTTGCCAATCTATATATCTTCTTCCCCCTTTCTTCAAGACAGAAATTTGCCTGTCAGCATCAGTCTTGCTTCCCACAAGGTAAGAGAGCATTGGATACATTTCCAGATGATAAAGCTACACACTGCCCCTTTCATGCCACTTCCTGGCACAAGAATAAACTCTCAGTGAAAGGGGCAAAGAGTTTCTTTTCCCCCTCTTTATCCTATAGAGGAACTGGATGAGGAGGTTGTCATCCAGGCCCAGCTCATTCTACCATAAATTCAAATCTTGCCCCTGGAGTAACACAGAATTCTTTTCTGAGGCTTAGACTCTTCTTGGATAAGTTCAAATAATGCTTAGACAGCAAAATAAAATAGTTTAAGGTTACTAGAAATAGATGCAGCAGAACTCTTGTGCCATTTTGACAGTCAACACTGAGAATATCTCCACTTCAGTTTTTACCACGCCTGCTTCTTCCAAAGAAACTCATTAATTGGATCCAAGTACATCATTACGAACTACACAAGCTTTCTTATCTGAAAAACACGTCCCTAGTGACACTAAGAGATGCAGATTTCTTAATTAATCTGTAACACCTCCATTTTTTAAAATTACATGTCTCAACTCTTTAGCAACATTTAGTTCTAACTTCAAGCAAGAACAGCCCACATCTTTAAATGACGATGACAGCATAGTATTAAAACCCAATCTTAGCTCTAAGTAATCTCTGCGCATGTTAGCAGCATATTGTTCGTTTGAAGAACTTCAATTTAGGAAGTATCTACACAGCAGGGTCCTCAAAACACGGGTGCCATTTCCTCGGCACTCACTGTGTTATGCTTTCTAAAAGGAGAGCCAAAGTTAGGAAAAGAGGGAGGGAGCTGGCCTGAAAACAGCTGAGAGGAAAGCAGCTAACCCTCAAATCTAAAAATGAACTTCATTCCCATTTTGCATAACCATGAGAGACAGGACAAACATCAGAAACATGGAGAATTAACTGAGGAAACGGCAGACACCATTTACGACCATGGACCCAAGAACTAAGACGATGCAGCCTACGTTTCTATCAGCCTATGACCTGAGCACCGATGCCTCCTCACTGATCAGCGAAGACCTAACATCTTCAAAACAAACACTTCAGGAATGCTATTGATGGACAACAGAAAGTGAGATGGTAAGATGGTGTCACAACTAAAACAACAAACCATTCTGATTTACATAGCTGAAGTGCACCTAGCTGCTTTTTTGGAAGCGTGCTTCACAGGCTTGCTTCTCACATGGTCTTGCACTGCCCTCACACTTGTTAGTCCACTAAAATCAACATTGTACGTAAGTACAGAAAACCAGGTTAAAGCAGGTAAACTCAAGAAAACCGCTACTTCAAAAGAAAATATTGTGCCCAAAAGCATGAACATGCACCTGAGTTAAGTCACACATGTTCACTCTTCCCCCCAAATGAGTCCTAAACTGACAAGCACATAGCCATTGTTGCTGCTGAACTGCAAGTCTGTTGGGTTTTGTTGTTGTTATTTCTCTTCAACAGATGCGGGTATAAATAAAAATAATCTGCACAAGTTAGCATAGTGGAAAGTTTCTAAAATAGTCATTTTCAACAACGGCTGTTAGACTGAGTGATTTCCCAAGTTGATGGGAAGTAACAGTATTAGGATGTCAGTAATCATTTTTCCATGTGGATTACAACGTGTTCTATTTTAACATAAGAATTACTCTGAGGTATGCGTGTTGAGGGTTTGTTTTTTTTTTTTCTTTTCCTAAAAACTGGCAGTTCGACTAAGTCTAAAAGCATAGCAAGACAGAAAACTACCTCACCTGGGGTCACAAGCTTTATGACTCATGGAAAAATAATCTAGATGATCTATTTATACTTCTACATTAATAGAAACAAAAATAAAAATATGTATTTAAACCAATAGTAAAATATTTTAACTTTTACAAATTCAGTAATACAGAAGCTTTTATTCTCATAGAAGTGCAGATGAACTATTTTAAATCCTGCCAAATCACCTCTCTGTAAGGGGTTTTAGGTATCCTTCTTCACTGGGGATCTTCATCTCCAAAGAGAAAGTCAGCAATTGGCTTTCACAAGCATCAGTCAAAATGTTCAATACTCAATATCAACTTAATGCTACTTTTGAATCTCCCTCTGAATCATTTAACAAACACTTATGATAATTACACACTTAACTGCAGTGTTTTTTCTTATCTGAAAATACACACACACTGCATGACTTTTAACTCAGTTAATCATCCAACTCAGTTTTATCTTTTTTGCCACTTCATAGGTTTATCCACTTTCTCTGTAAGTTAGCTTTTCAACAGTTGCTGCTCTTTCTCACATAACTGTCATGAACATCACACGTGACAGCTGAATGTGCCAATTAAAAAACAAATCAAACTTCAGGAATACTGTCTGATTGGCTTTGTTTTCCTTTTGTTTTGTGTACTTTGATAACCTTTTATTCTTACAGTCATATTTGAGAATTTTTAAGCTCTAAGGTACTTGCATCATGTTCTGTACTCAATTCCTTAATTATCTAAATAAAAAATCTCGAATACTGCTGCATCACAATAGAGGAGGTTTATGACAGAACACATCTGTATTCAAGGTGTTATCCCGAAAATACACTGTGCCTTCTTTTAAAAACTGTCATAGTCAGCCAAGACATCAGAAATATTTCCAAGACAGTCTTCAAAAGCAAAGAACACTGATGGCTTTTCATTCTCTCCATTCCTACTACTAGCATCTTCGACTTAACAGTCTTGAACAAAACATCTGAAAAAACCCCACACAAATGCATTCTTTGCATCAGAACACATGTGCTTCCCTCCAAAAAAAAAAAAAAACTCCACAACCCAGACAAACAAAAGATGGATCTATTCCTTTAATATGAAAATATATTCAACTCCTGCACCTCTCAACACTTGCTACACTTGGAGTTGTTTAGTATTAAGCCTCAACACAGCCATTTTGCAGCCAGTTTTTGCTAGGCAGTGCTGTTACAAAAAACACATGCAATTCTTTCATTTTAAGGATCCTCGGCTTTCTATGATCCTATTGAAACATCAGGTGGCTTTCAATCAAGTTTCCATGTTTTCTGTACCACGTCTGACATTTGTTCATCAACAATGCGCTTACATTCTTCAGGACTTTTGTGCCTGTAATGAATGACAGAAGAACTATGAAGAAGCCTATGTTGAACTACAAAAGCACTTCTTCAAGCCATGTGAGGACTCATGCAAATACCATTTTACGCCACGTAGAACACTCACATTTGAAAGATTTTCTTTGAAATTGTTTTACACTTTGGTTTTAAACACCAAAATTGAATTTTAGAAAATAAATCTAAGCCTAGTTATGGAGTTTTCTTTCACTGCTAGAGCACTGCCTACCAGTGGCAGCCCACCGAGGTATCTAGAAACTCTATTTGTCCTCCTGAAGGTGGTACTTCTGTCAAAGAGGAGACAGCCAACTGTGCTTAAACGGGTTCTTTTGTGGGCAGGACACATCCCTGACTGGGTTTGCAGGAGGGTAGTAAGTGCATGTAAGCACTTCATCCAGAATTAGCTGTTGCAGAATTGATACCGATGACTTCCCCCCAAGGGCAACCTTAGAGGGAGACTTGGGGCTTTTTGTTCTAGGGACAGTTGGAGGGGTGAGGGTGTCCAATACACCTGTCATGCAAGCTGATGTAGAAAGGAAAGACATGCTTAGGTAAGATCTTTCCAACAACTAGTTTTGTAAGGGTCTCACTGCTGTCCATCATCACCACCACCCCTGAAACAGCAGCTGTCAGACACGGGGAGACTGAAGTGTAGTGAAGTACCCACATCAGGCTGAAAGCACAGCCCACCCAACCAGGGCAAACAGCACTCCTACCTAGTTTTGAGTTCCCCTCTACAGGCTCCCTCTAGTCTCCCAAGGCTGCATGCACAGGAAATACTTGAAATCAGGCGTTATTGGCACATACTGTCCATTTCCAGGGAGTAATTCTCAGATGATCTTTGCAGGCAAGAAATTGCTTTGCCTCTTGGCATTAAGTGATGCACTACGTTGCTTCTAATAGGTGAGACACTGGAGAGGGTTTCTCTGGGGCTTTTTGGTTTTTGTTTTGGTTAGTTGGTTGGGGTTTTTTGTGGGGTTTCTTGGGGGATTTTGGTTTTTTGGTTGGTTGGTTTGTTTTTTTACGGTGGTGTTTATTTCTTTTTCCCCTCTAGCTCCTGTACTGATCTGGATATTCATCTCAATGAATCACAGAATGGTTGAGTTGGAAGCGACCTTTAAATGCCATCTAGTTCACCCACCCTTGCAGTGATCAGGGACACCTTCAACTAGAACAGGTTGCCCAGAGCCCCATCCAGGCTGACCCTGAATGTTTCCAAGGACCTAAGGCTTCTGTCTACAGTAGCACAGGCTTCCCAGTTTTAGCTTTCGTATTTCCTGATCACATAAGATGCTAAGAAACCTTCCAAACTATTCAGCTACATTAAACATTTAAGTCAATCTGCTGAAAAACCTAATACATCTCATATCTACACCATCTCTAGTGTCTTCCCGTATCCTAACAAGCCCTGATGCACCACTTTGCTTTAAAACTTCTTTAGAAATACCTACATTTCAGTGACAGCAATCCATGTAATTCTTATTCTCCATCAAGATGAGATGAAGCACTAATAAAACCTCTGGAATAATCAATCATACTCAGCACATGCTTATTTGCATGCATTTGGTTCAACTAGGATAATGAACGTCATAAGCATGTACAGTGGCAAGAACTTGCAGGTCTTTGTGATGACTGCTATAAGTCTGTTAAATAAGACAACACTTAAATGAAAAATTCAGCACCTGGACTTCAAAGCACATACTAAACAGAATTCTTTGCTGCTCTGACCACCTTCTGGCCATCGGTTTCTCAGCCAACTCGTTTAAGACAGCACTTGAAAAAACCTAAGCAGTGTACAGGTCTCAATGCAAATATGCATGGAAAAGGCTTCCATATATTTACTGTTTAATATGCCTTTTACAGGAGATGTGTCTATCCTGAAACCTAAACAAAGGAGGTTTCATTCACTCTCTAACACTGGAACGAATGGTCCAACACCACCAGATCTGGAAGGACCCGAAACATAAATCGAACATCAGCATTCAGAATTATTTTACAGTTCAGAAGTATTTTCCAAGCTCCTTCATAGAAAGGTCATGAAATTAGCAAGAAGTATTTCTTGGTTGTGAAAGAGCTAGTTAGAATTGTCTCCATAAATCATTAATATTCCAACCACTAAAGGATTAATTCAAGACCTACATTTAAACTGGATGTGGTACCATTCCTACAAGCTATAACATTGACAACTATTTTGACAAAAGAACCTAAAATATAAACAAAGATTTACCTAGCAGATTACAGTCTCATTAAATCATACTCAATGTGGTTGAAAGTTGAATAAATTTTAGAAAGTAAACAGAGTAATTCAGAACAGAAATTATTTATGCTCCCAGATGTTCACTTGAGAGAGACAGAAACAATCAAATTTTGACATCAGAACTGGGACCTCTTTCAAGCACTTAAGTACAACACAAGAAGAAATTAGAAAGAACATTGCTCTGCAAGCTTATGCACCATAGAATACTGTTCCAGCATATTAATTTGTCTGTTTCTCTTTGTTCATTTTAGTTATCCTCTGTGTGCTGAAAGCTATAGGTAGCTTATCATTTAATTGAATAACCATTGCCACAATTAGACATTAGCCTTGAAATGTCTTGGGGTATCAAACATGTCTAAGTTTAATGATTCTCTCAGGTAGACATCTCTTTGCCTGAAGATCCTGCCCACTAGCAGTGTGATGTTGTAACACTCTGAATAACCAGAAAACTGCTTATTCACATTGCCAGCACAGCCTATAACCCTTCCTAATTAGCTAGTTAAGCAGTTACCTGACATCTGCCAGAGCATTGTAGATGCTCTTGATAACACGAAGAGCTATATCCCATACACAGAAGTAAAACAGATTGGGTACTTAATGCATCAGCTATACACAGTTTTCAAATACTTTTTTCTAATGACCACATTAAAGTAACATTTATTCTTACTCTTAATCTTCACTCTAAAATTAAGAAAAATCCAATAATAAAACTGGTAACTCAGAATTTAGAACTTCTAGTTTTAACTGAACAGGCATCTTAAAGTGCATACTTCAACTAACGTCCACAATTATCTGTTATTAATGGGATGCAAGATGAAAGCTGGTGTATTGTGTCCTCGTAGCAAGACTGGGAAATAAGGAATGAACCATAGGAAACAACTCCTCAGTATTTATTTAAAAAAAAACCAAAAAAACCCAAAAAAACCCCACCCAGAAGTCTTTTTCTTTAGAGTATTTGTATTCTTTCCCAGTTCGGCAATAAAAAAATCAGTAAAATAAAGCAGAAAATTCTGTCACATCAGAGATTATTGCAGAGTGTCAGTAATGAGTGCCAGTCTAAGGCAGCTGATTAAATAGGCATTAAATGCATTATGCAATTACAGATATGCAAGCTAATTGACCTATTGTCACTTAAGTCTTGGTATTAAACTGGTACAGGTGGATTAGTCTGTGACACCAGAAAAGAAATTCTAAATGAAAAAATTAGTCTCCAAAATCATCAGGAAACCAGTGACAGAAGTATTAAAACAAAGATCTTGCATCCAAAATACTCTGAGGTCAATCAAGACAGAAAATTCTGCTATTAAATCTTATACCCTTCCAATACTTCTCCAAAGTCAAAGCTGCTATTCTCAAAATTACAACAACAACATGGGAGGTTTTAGTGAAATATTTACAGTAAAGAAGATGCAAATTAAAATCTCCTCCAAAAAAAAAAAAATCTTACTTCACTCTTCATTCAAAGAAGTCTGAAAATCAGGTCAAACAGTAAACACAGAAATTCAGAACTGGCTATACAAAGCCAGACTGTAACACTTGTCACTGACACTAAGACGCCTTGATTCCATGTCCGCTTACTGCCAAGCCCTTGAACGTATTTGTTTTAATGATATACATTTTCTGTGGGGAATTTCTTAGGCAATGTATCCAGAAGACAATGTATCCTGTTCCTGATTTACTGCAGTGCAGAACTGACAGGATCCCAACACTACTTTGGCAACTGCCCAACTATCAAAAGGTGCAATACACCTTTAGGAATACTTTAAGGGGAAAAAAGATAAAGAAGAGACCAGCCCTGCTTCAACAATTATTAAATATACCGTTTCATTACCTCCCCATGGATGCACATGCAGAATGAATATAGGTATCTTGCAGAGGTCTACCTGAGAATTCAGCTACTGACCCACAGAGATGCTTCAAACAGACATATTTTCAGTTTACTGTGTATTAAGAGTTGTTTAAATTTTTCAAGTGTCTCATATTTCTAGAAGACCAAGGAAGACATCATTTTTAGGAGCTCTCTGCAGTCAAGAACATTCAGTAAACAAGGACAGTAAATGCAGAAATGTCGTCCACCAACAGATGTATTCTGTCCAAAAACCAGAAATTCTATTTACAAGTATCGAAGATTTTAAAAGAATAATTTTACATATAACTCAGAATATTACTAGTGAAAACATCTGCTTGATCCTCATATACTCTGGCAATTCTTTTCTGTAGTATTTTATATCTATGAAATATAAACATATATAGCTATAGATCATATAAATCTATACAGACTAACTTGTTTCTATGACAGCACCGTCATAAAACTTCTTGAACACATACAGAACATAAAACCACTCCTTCATAACACAAACGCATGCGTCAGAACACAAATTTCAGTGAGGTGGCCTCTGCAGAGGTGTTCTGTTTAAAAATCTTGCACCAAATTGCTAAAGCAGATTTTGGCTCATTTTGGTCACACTTCATTGCACAATTAAGTCAGGCTATGCAGCAATGCAGGGCAAATTTGGCATGGCTTTTCAGTGTTTTGTACCCACTGCTGCTATCCTCTTCAGGGTCTTCAAGGGCAATACACACTACTGTGAAAGAAACATGAATTTATTAAATGTCACTTCTTGTAGGACTTGAAGTTTGACTCTCAGATTCCCACCCTTATAAGCTACCCACAGATCTCTCCCCTGTTCTTGTGCAGAACTACTCTTTATTAACTGCACAGACCTACAGCTACCAATGAAACTACAGCTTAGCCATCTGGCTAAGACGCACCCACATGCTTTATAGCTACATCCAACATCTCTACCTGACTTTTTGTAGAATGCATGACACCTGTACAGATGACAGCACATCTCCTCTCTGGGAAGAACAATCACAAGTTCCCGGCCAGTCACCACCCTGAGTCCATGTCCCCAGCGCATTCAGGCTATCCTCTAACACAACCTGCCCAAAAGCTATGCAAAGTCAACACCCTCCAATATTTTTCAGACATTCTGCTCTCCCTTATGAAATACACTAACAGTTTCATCTAAGAAAACTGTAGGTATTTTAGTAGCAACCAAAAAGTTGTGCTCCTTTATTTCCTTTCCAGATTTCATTCGTTTCAGGCTTCACCAGCTAGGCCAAGCTAGTGCTGGAGAAGGCCACATGGCTAGGCCAAAACTAGTATTCTGAATCTTGTGATTTGCCACAATGACATAGCTCAGAAAACTTGGCTAAGAGTGGATGGTTATACTACAACTACTGGACCTGAAAATCTGGTTCTAAACATAGAAGTACCCAGAAATACCAGCTGAAATACAGCTATCTATCCTTTTTGTAGCATTCTTTGCTTCTCACCTCCTTTTCCCATCCCCAGCCCTCTCCCCAAATGTAAGCACTACAGTCTTAACACAAGTCATGTTTTTAATCTCTGATTGTTTGATGAGTGGGAAATAACAAAAAAAGCAAGAAAAAACATAAGTGTACAAATACGGCTATGTATTACACGCCCCACCTACCACAGCCAGTAATTTAGAAACTAGAAGATTGCTATTTCTCGTTTCAGCTGTTGACATTCACTGTATAACCACTCAATTTTATACATAACATTTTTTCTCTCCATTCTCCAGTTTATATGTATGCCTTCTAGTTTTGTTCCATAATAAAGTTTTCAGAAAACACTGAATTTCATTAAAGTACAGAGGCTGCACAACTGGGTGACATGAAAGCACACAAACAAGTTGACATTAGGCAAGCTTTTTCCAACCATAGATATTAACACTAAAATTCAGTTCAAGATGTCCAAGAGATAACTACTCTTAAATGCTTGTACTTTTCTAAGAATCAACACAATCAAAAACACTAGCATGCTACTAAATTGCTACAGACTGAGAAATTTATTACTTAATCGAGCTTAAAGGCAAAATACACATCTTCTCAGAAGGAACATATGGGAGGTAGGAACGTAAGTGCTATCAGGCTTTGAACAGAAGGTTCTCTAAAAGCTAAAGCACACTTAGGAATAACATGGATTGGGCTTTTATTTGTATTTTTTTTGAAAACATTATAAGCACAGCTAAGTTAGTCCTAGGTTCAATTGCACAGAAACTAAACAGAATATGATCACAAAAACATGTCGTGCTAAAGCATGGCAATTCAGAAACACATGAGATTTTATAATCAAGTGACATTGGACAGCAGGTTATCAAAACTTAAAATATTTTCTGCTAATCCAGTATCTCTAGAGAAGAAACCAAGGGAATCTTAAAAGATACACAAGACTTCCTTACAGAAAGAATATGCCAAACACCACTGTTGAATACCTACAGAAATATGAAAAAGCCTGGCTGAAAACCACATACAGCCCCCTGTATGACTAATGAGGGGGAAAAAAAAAAAAAGAGGTGCTTCTTTTATGAGACACATTACTTTGGCAATAAATGTTTTGTTTATAAGCAAAGATACCTCTCTGCCATCATAAGACATTCAAATTTTGATCTGAAAAATTTTGTTCAGCTGTCAAGAGACATGCTCTGCAAGTTCGCTAAAACTTTGGTTTTCAAAGAAAATGCTAATTAGAAACTAACTGTTGGAAGCATCAAGAGTCACCATCATGCAGCTATGAAGAGAGCTGCTTTTTTTTTTTCTTTGAATTACTGATAAAATATATTCCAAGTGACTAAACTAATACTTAATTTTTTGTTAGTTTGTTTTTTGTTAAGTAGATTTCAATAAAGGTAGGAGATTAAAGAAAAAACAATACTCAGGTATATGTGTCAAGCAAACCCCAAGTCTGAAATTTTGCCTTGCAGGTTTTAAGCCCTTTTATCATTAGCTTCCCATCAAATGTACTTAGTAGGGTGACTGGCAAATGAAGAATAACTTGAGCTGAACTGCCACTTTTAATAACCCAGTTTCCATTTAAACAGGGCTATGACTGTAGGGTTTGAGAATTTGTCGCTACCATGTACACCCGCTGATAGTAAAGTAAATACAGATGAGACGAGCCTATTTTAAACAACGTGCTCAATTTTACCCCTCTGGCCACAAAAAAAAAAATCTGTAGAGATACTATGCAAATTAATAACTTTTTTTAAAATGAAGGGTAAAAGAATTATGTTTGTACTTAATGCAGGTAATTTTCAGCATTGCATACATGCAGTAGAAATCTACCTTTTTGTAAGTTCAGCTGACAGTGCAGATATGCACAAAAATTTCACAATGATATTTTGATCAAACAGAGCAACTGTATTAGTTTTCATGTTAGCATTTAGGAATGAAGAGTTAACTTATCCATATCCAGACATTAAGTTGTGCCTCAGGGAGGTCACACACACACAGGTCAATTAACTGCTCCAACAGTTGCAGCTATTTTAATAGATTTTTCTAATGAACACAGAAGATTAGCAGCCAATTCCAGATTTCAGTGTAAATCATACCATCACTAGGAGGGGAAAAAAAAAAAGAAACTTAGAGATCATATTTAATGCTTTTTTAAAACCTTAGCCTTCATGACCAAAATAAGAGCTCCAAGTGATAAATTCTGTTATGTTCAATAAAAAGTGACCAGATTAATTTCCTATAGCTCATAACTGAATGTATTGATTCTAACCTGGCTATCACACTGCTAATCTGTAGTACTCAGAATATTTCGCAAACATTTACACAGTAAAATTGGAATTCTTGAGCTTTTTTTTTTTTAGAAGAATATATCTTCAATACATATGCTGAACTTGTGAAACAGAGAAAAGGATTCCTTCAAGTTCATTATCCTAAAAATAGAATATTGAAATTAGGCTTCAGGTTCCATGGGATTTTCTTAACAAGTAGATCTCAAATTGTTCATTAAAATAAGATGTAAAGCTATAACTCAGTAACAGAACATATATTTCTGGTTTCAAAATAGTGAATTTTAATTTCTTTTAACATAAAAAAAAATCCGTGTTAACTTTCAGGTTTAGCCCATTAAACATTAATTCAGAGACGCGAAATGCTCGAACAAGCATATTTTACATTAGCATCTATACCCAGAAACTACCCATTAAATCTACTGAATAAATCATGGGGCAAAAAAAATGACAAGAAGCGAGTAAATAGGAATGACAGGCAAACCACCAAAGTGAAGATGAAATCACATGAAAGGCATGACAAAGAAAAACAGTGCAAAAGAATTGGAAAAAGCACTTTAACTTAACCCAGATTTCACAACTTTCTGTTTGTGCACTGCGTTTTCTCAGGCACGTGTTTCCTGGTAACTTTTGCCTGCCCTGAGTCTATGCACAACTAGGAGCCTTGATTTATTCAGCATACAGTTCAAATTTAAACCAACAGTTAGAACGAGCCAAGATATTGCGTCGAAACCAAAACTCTAGTACACATAATGGACACAAAACACCTGCCTAGAAAAGGACAAATCACCATCAGAATGGTCACTAGCAAATTAGTCTGTAAAATGAATAAAGATTATATTGGTCTAATTGAAGTTATCTATCCACCTATAGATTTTGACCCTGTGCATCTCCCTTACACAGCTAATTATTGGGTTTCATTAGACATTAATTTAACTTTGCTGAATGGTCAAGGCTTAGCATTAAAGTTTGTTCAATAATATCTTCCTCCTCATGGCCAGTATAGAAAAAATTACACGTGTAATTAAGAATGCATACAGGTGCATTATTTGTATGCTTAAATGTTCAAATAATACCAGACAACTCAAAAATCTGGATTTAGAGTCTGCTTTATGGGCAGTAAGTGAAAAGTCTGATAAACCTTTTGCTTCAGTAAATTGCTTGCATGAACAAAGCAACAGCAATCCTCAGACCTCTACTGTAAATCTGAGGTGACATTAGATCACATCCTTGCTAATTATAAGCCATGTTATATATGTCGATTTGGCACCTCTGGCATGAAAAGTTGGTGGCTATTACTTTGACAAAATTGAAGTGAGACTAAATGACAACTTATTCTAGTGAGAAGTCATCCCACATTCCTTAATGCTATATAATCTCACTGCTTACAAAAATTAATACAACGCACATCACCAAGCAAGCGTCACTGTTAGCTCCCTCCCTGGCACCAGCAAATTTCTCCACTGTTTCACCATGAAAACGAAGTGGCTCATTTCTGTTTACAGACTGCACTGGGTAAAGGAGTTGGCATTAAACACAGCCCTTAACATGCTTGAAAATTTATTAATGCTTTGAACTTTACACAAAAGGAAGCGGAAATACTTACTAGTACAGAACTTCATTTGCTTCATGCCTTTCATATCTAACGGTTTCACACATCAGTCTGAAAGAGGAGGAGAGAAGACACTTTTAATTACTATTCCTATCAGTGTCACAAAGACTTCACTTTCTGAAGTTAGTCAGCATTTCCACATCTGCCTCCAGCACTTGCAGAAACTAGCCTTTAATTTAAAGCTAAGCTGATTGTTAATGTAAGAAAATAAATTTTTAAATCTAAGCATTAAAGTTATTAGTTCATCTAAGATCAGATTTGATGTGGGACACTAGATGTAATTGCTCCTGTAAAAGAAAAACCAACTACAAAACAGGCAAAATGATACTGATCTCATTTTATAAACTGATCTGATAAAAGTAAGTTCAATTATAAGGAAACAATTCAGAATTTTAGAAATGGATGCAATTGTATGATATGTAACACTAATCAGATACACCACGATATAAAAACTGCTCCTTTTTTCCAGTCAGGCCTAATAGATAAAACGAGAAATCATGCTGCATGGTAAATTGATGCTTCTCATTTTGGTAAAATTCAGCAACTGAAAAATTACCATGAGATTTTAATAATGCTGAAATCCCAGAGGGCTCAAAGTGGAGAGAATTTCCTGCAGGAAAATCCTCTGTCTAGAAGGCAGGATTAAAGCACTTATGCATTCACTGTCTGCCTGACAAATGTGTCATAATAGAACGCAGCTATAATAGACCTTAACACATATTAGGAAATGCAATGTTAACTTGGTGTAAGAAATCAACATGCCATTTCTATCTTTTGTCTTAAGGAAACAGACCCCATAAATTACTGGGGGAGTGGGAAGGAAACAAACCTCACTGCCTCCCTTGGACTGTAACTCTAAAGCAGACTGCAAACACCAAGACAGACAGTTAAGAGATTTGCCTAAGAGGCTCATGTGAACATTCAAATGAGGAACTATATTTAAATTTGGACATGAAATTCTCATTCCTTGAAGGATCAATCATCAGAACCAATGACCGGCTGCCTGCAATGACATCCTCGGCAGACAAAAGTGCTCACGAATTCCTGCTCAGGCAAAAAGTCTCCAAAAAGTTGATCTGAGGCCTGGAAAAGTTGGTCTGGGTTTGATGTGGCATTTAAAAGGCTTCCTATTGCCATTTCCCATCATTTCATAGATCTTTCATTTCAATAGCCAACAGGGTGCTACAGAGTAACCTTGGCACTCATCATTTCAGGGTTTTGCTTATTAATTCAGCCCACTTAGAAATGATGCTTTTTCTGTCCAGAACTGGCAGGCTTCTAATGGACTCCTGATTATTCATAAAATGTTAATGAAAGTTTGAGATCTTAATTCTGTTTGCTAAGAAAAAAAGAAAAGTTAAACATATCAAGTTTTACTACCACAGCCTTTCCCCGAACCCAGTATTTTAGACCTACTTTTTGGACCATCTCTGAGAACTTTTCTTATAGGCAATATCCGTACGGTATATAATTAGGTATTACATATTGTGTATCAGTTTAAGCTAATGACAAATCTAGTCGCTTCCCAGCATAGCGCAAAAAGAAAAAAATTTTGAACCACAGAACAGTCTTTTTCAGACACTGCCCCCACCATAAAAATCAGGCCCTGCCAAAATCCTTCCTTTACAGACACCAAAAGGCTACCGTCTGCTTCTACATCACCGGTCTTCATCTTCTCTCTCTAATCCCCTGTTTTGAGGGGGAAGGATGAGCTGACATGAGGTTACTGATACCAGAAGAGTCACTACTAGCAGTCAGATTTAAAAATCCAAATACTGCTCAAGGATATCCTGTGCCCTACTGATCTGAAACGATGCTGGGCAGCGAGCCATCTAAGAGTAGGAGTTGAAGGAAACAGAATCACTTTAACAAGCAAGTTTTGTTCCCCTCTGAATTGGGAGCAAAGGAAGTACATTCTTGATGAAGTCACGCAAGTTCAGCACTGGCACCGAATCTTGCAGCATGTTGGTCCTGTTATTAGGACACTTAGAGAGGAGAAAATGCCTCTTACAGAAGGCAGCCAAGTGTTTCAATTCCTACGTTACACTGGAACAGTCAGAAATCAGAGTGACCAAGTAGTCCAAACTAGATTGCTTCCTCAAGTATTTGAGAAACTGAATTGGTTCGGTCAAAACTGGTGTCTAATTTTTGCTCAAATATGATCTTTGTCTGCTTATTAAAAAAAATGTAATAAATTCAAGATGAGATCATCAGCAAGCCTTAAGCTAGGTTATTCAGTACTACAGGCTATATTTAATACTCTATTTTCTAATGCATTGCAAAGGTTTTTGTGGCATCCCACTGCCACAAGAAATGCTGTATCCTAAAGGATACTATAAAAGCTTTCTGTCCCACATCTGCTGGGAGCCCAGCATTTTCCATGTATGGTACTGTAAACAGAAGCTCTCTTCTAGGAATTCACTGTGCTGTGAGAGCGAGTTCCACACATTCCTCAACGAGAACCTCATTCTGCACAGGAAGCCAAGAAGCACACATCAACATACCACACAACCATATGTGCGCACTTTGATCTTTGTAACCAAGTTAACAACTCCAGCTATGCAAAACTTGATGTGCTAGAAGCCTTGCATATAATCGCATAACACAAAATACTTGAACTGAATGTGATTGCGGCCTCATTCCAAAGCAGAAATATTTACAGAGATTCATCTGAAGCCAACATTCACATTGCAAAATGTGTCTTGAGAACTTCAGGAGAAAGAAAACCTCGCCTTTTATTTTCTCCAAATCACAGAACATTGGCTGCAACAGTATGACTAAGTGACAGGCCAGAAATTAGAACCAGTGTTAATCAAGTCAAAGTTGCTTCAGCATCTTCAGATGTGGCAAATGTTGGCAAACCCCAGGATGCAAAATAACAGTAATTCACCCTCTCTACCTGTAGAGCATTCAGGAGATGCTCTGGCCTCCTCCTCTATCTTCCAGCCTCACACCAGTGTCCAAACACCCTCAGAAAACTATGCTGTAAGATTTTAACGTGAGGGGAACTGAAACAACTACTTAAAAATCAAACACACACAAGTCTTTACAAAAAATAGGGAGTTCATCTGGAAGTTCTTATTTGAATTTGCTTGATGAAGCATTTTAATAAAACATGTGAATGACCTTTATTAGTAATTTTTTACTGTCATTTGCATGTGCAGTACAGAATTTGTCTAAAGCTTCCACACAACAGCAAGCATAAGCTGAAACAGAAGCTTAGTAACAGACTGCTCTTATTACATAAGTGATTTGGACTATATATGGACTTTCATTCAGGACCAGAACTTGTTCTCTGTGTGTAAAGCATTTTACTTCTAGTCCAAGAGTCTGAAAAGAAAGCAAAACACATCCATAACAGAAATCAGGGAACAAATAGTGACACATATATGCACACATACATAAGGAAGATTTTAGAACAGTAAAGCAATGAAGAGATGGATGAATTGACAGGCTGCTTTCCAGTTTTAGGTAGGGTAAACAAGAGTAGTATAGAGTTACCAAACCTACTCTTCTTTTGCTTTGTTGTGCATTAACATATATGTGTTTTTAATGATAAAGTATCATACCTTAGCTGATGCTCTCTTAGATTAGACAAGGCTTCCATTCCATGTAAATAGGAATACACAATCTCCAAATCCTACAAACATAAAGGAAAACACTATTAGAATTCTCAATTTGCTACAAGCTGTTAATAAAATACTGATTTTCCAAGCATCTAGAGCTCTCCTAATAGAGGAAGCAGGAATATTTGAAATAGCACATTTACAAGAGCTTAAAGGCAAGTTACAGGAATACCTCTGATTATATGTTGAAACCTGACATGGGGAAGAATGGTATGTCCACATTAGAAAACACAAAGAGAAACCTTTCTGCTTTTGCTGTCATTACTCATGCTGAGGAAACAAGTCTGGCCCAGAACTCCAGCGAGCCACTTTGCAATTTACCACCGTCTTGCTTCCCAATGCCGAGGTACCAAAAACCCTTCATTTATTTTGTAAAGCAACCTCATGGAAATTGGTCTTTTCATGTTCAGGGGAAAAGGCATAAGTACAAAACAGTAACCAAATATCCCATTGTGTATAAATATTTATAAAATGGTATCATCTTCAAATGCAAAGTAAAACACAAGCTTAAATGAGAAAAAAGTTGACATGAAAATACAGTTATTGCCACAACATAATAAAACACAATCATAAATAGAATCCTAGTTACATGGCAAAGTGTTACATTCAACCACTGTGGACCTTCAATATCCAGCTCACAAAACAACATTAATAAAGACATGAAAACAACAACCAAGACTACAACTTCCTAAGATGCAACTATGGAAACACTAACGTCTGTCTAGAGAATTTGCTAATGTTACACTTAAAATCACTACAGCACTTGAGAAAAGTTCAGTGCATCCCACAACTTCTACTGTCATTTAACTCAGACTCATGAATTTGAGGGGGTTTCATCACCCTTTTTTTAAAAAACATGTTAGTTGAGTAAACGTTTTATCCATAACTCCTTGAATATCAGGGCAGTGGATCACAACCACTAGCTGAGGCTGTCAAAGCTAAAAATAAACGAACCCCAATACCACTCTCATAACTTAGGGTAAGAAGATGTGTTCAAGTAATGGAATACATCAAAGACATCAATTAATGAAAGACTTGGTCACTGGGAAACATTTGTGTATTTAAAATTGACCGTGAAGTACAGAAACACTTCAGTTTTCAGACACAATGGAAGAATGCTAGATGTGGTGTTTGGACAAAGATGTTAGGACTGAAGTCACAAAGAGAACTTAAATTCAAGTAAAAAAAATACAAGTAAAATAGAGCTAAATGCATTAAGCATAGAAATGTTACGGTACTGTACAGATGAGAAAAGATCTTAAGAGATATGTTTCATTCAGTACCAAAACCAACATCTTTTTGTCACACTGTAAAAAGCAAATATTCAGTTTGAAGAAGCGGAAGAAATGCACAAGCCAGAATGCTGAGATTTCACTTCTATTCTGGTCCTTCTGCTCCTTTATCCTCTGGAGGCTGCGAGGAGCAGAGGAGACGTCAAGGACAAAAGTAATTATGCATGGTTTGGGATGGAGGGACCTTACACAGAGGAGGCTTCCAAGACAAAATACAGTAGTGGCTTGCCTTTTTTTCCCCCCCCAAACACTAATAAAGGCATCTAAAAGGATGCGTCTGCCAGTCAGTGACCTGCTCGCATGCCAGACAGGCTGGGGACGAACAGAGGCTCCCAGGAGCCCTGCACCAGCGATGGGGTAAGACAAACATGACAGTTCTCACTGCACCACTGCTGCTCACCTGGACATGCCAGACACTGCGGCACAAGCCACTGACTGCCGTGGGAAGCTGGGAGTGGACCACTTACAGGGATCGACAGATATAAAAGCTTAAGCGTGTGGCAAAAGGGATCCATGGACATTTGGTTTCCAGAACTGCTGAGCAACACAATCCTAGTAACAAACTGCAGGTGTACAAAGCAGTGAAGAACACAGGTTATGTTCCTTGAGAAAGGCAGCTGAAGTGACTCAAAGCAAGGGGAATACATTTAAATCACTAAAGGTGTCCTTCTGACCACTTTCACAAGCAAGAGGAGTTTGGTGAACAATTTTGAAAAAATAAATAATCCCTCTTCAAAGTGCAAGCATACTTGTCAAATATTCACAAATATGATACTCCATAGGTCCCCACACCAGGAACCAGGTGGTAGAGCTCCACTGCCTCTCAAATCAGCACCTGGAAATCTGAAAGCTCCAGGCAGTGGGGTCCTATCAAAGGAAAAAGTCCTTTTAACATTGCGGCTGATGAGCACGGGTACTAAACCAGAGAAGTGTGCTGCAGCCCGTTCTTCAGGCTGCACCGTTCCCGCGGGTGTCCAGCACGAAAGAGCTCCCTCTAGCCCCAAAAGCTTGGCATTGACATTTAAATAACCACCAGCATCATTCTTTCAATTAAATTCTCCATAATGGTGCAAGGTACAGAAAACTACAGCAGAGTCAGAAGAGCCCAGGGTGTTTTCACATGCTGTCGGTAGGCACTGCACACTTCCAGTCCGTCTGCAGCTTTACAGAGCAGGAAAGCAACTGGGGGGGAACAGAGTATGAAGTTAATTCATTAGGTCACCTCTGTTTTCCATTTATTTCAGGAAAACCTACGCTTTGCTTGCTCAGCAAACATTCATTATAAAATATAAATAGCTGTTTCAGCTTGTTAATTAGAAGTGAAAAACTGGAATGCAAGAGTACTTCAGAAATATTTGTTCCAAGTGTTGTAAACTCCTGAACAGACTCCAAATGCTCAAAACAACAGTTCGATCAAAGCCATTTCACAAAAATAACACTTGCACAAAAACTTAGGCTTGTAACCTATCAAAGTTTTTTTTTTTAATTTTGGTATTATAAACACTTGCCAAAAACCTAAAATTTCAAAATCCTTAGGAAAGTAACTCCTTCAAGGATGCAGCCTGCTGGTTTATACCAGTTAGCTGAGCGAAACCTTATGAGCAGTAGCTGAATTCAATCCCACTGTGACTTACAGAAATACTTCTGCTAGCTTGCAGTGTCTCTGAGAGCTGCCTTTCACCAACCCACAGCGTTTATAAAAGCATGCAGGTAACAGCAGCAGGCTGATGCTTTTTTGCTTGTTTGTACAATACATATACTCAAACTACCACAGGGTGGCAGACTGAGCCATCAAAACATCAGAGAAAGTCTTTACAGTTTCTCCCTTTATTTTAAATATATAAACTTTAGAAGAGTTTATAAAAATCAAGAGTAGCAAAGCTAATCATAACCAATACAATTGGTTAAATATTCTGCTACAGTAAGGACTGCTTATACGAAAGTACGGAGGAACCACCAACTTCCTACAGTTCTATCCAGGAAGTTCTATCCAGGCAGCAGAATCGAAAAGAATATCAAAAGCAATGCAAAGGCTCAGTTGATCTTGCTGCAAGAATCACGTTCTACAGATGGTGGCAACAGCTTGACCAAACATCTCAGTGGAAACTCCAAACCCAAAAATTAGATGCAAAGCACAAATTAGGGCAGTTCTTAATGCATGTTTTTATTTAAATAAAGGCTAAGCAACTGAAGTCTAATCTATACTTAAAATTTGTACTGCAACCAAATTCTTATGCTTGGGTTGATGTGTGTGGAACAGCCCCAAATTTGTTTAATTCAGTGTTATTTCTTAATTTGTTTGTTTCCGCAGCGTCAGCTGGCTCAGTTTAAAGTTCTGACTGTACTTTGAAACACAAGAGGCTCAAGTTTTAACACAGCTCAGCTTCAATTAGATCTGTAGAAACACATCGGTCTGCAACCTTACCTCTGCTCTCTATTCTAATAAAAATCTGCATGTTTACGCCCAGGCATATCTATCCATTTTGGTTTTGTTATGAACATATTTGGCTATGTCAGTTACATAAATGAGACAAATCCAAACCAGAATATTGGCCCCAAATTCATACTAGCCTAATTAACAATTTTTTACTTTAGTAAAATGATAGACGTGACAATTTGCTACTCTGGGCTGAAAAAGTTAAACCTCTCTAAAAATTGCAGACTTAACACTCGTTTCAGTGCTGGTTTGCATTAACGTGTGAAACTACTTGCCCACAGTTAAAAAGCAAAAGGCTGAGCTGACAAATCCATTGCTCTCAGTGAGAAATTCACTCATTTCTGTGGAGTGGCAAACAAGCAGAGAGAAGCTTTCATCTTGTAATAGGCTGTTTTATTTTAAATCAAAGGGTAAAAATAACATACAAGCTAATTCTTTAATTCACCATCTTGGAAGATGGGGGGGGGGAAAAAAGCACATTTTCAAAGCACTGAATATTCACCTTAGGCTCAAAAAGATCTGCCTCCTGAGCGTACAACAGCTTTTGAAAGGCTGAGACATCTTTAGCTCATGTTCAGCCAACCACCGGCAGCACCAGTAGGCACACCGGCTCCCCATCCACCTGCCAGCTCCAGACCCAGCCCAAGTGCAGGTTTCACTGTTGTGAAAACGGGAGGTGCCGCCCAGTCCCTCCTGCTGCGCTCCCTGCCACCTCCCTGGCCCCAGGACGAGCACCCGCTCCCAGGGACCCAACTTCAGGGACCTCTCTGTTGGCAGCACAAGAGCCACGAGGTCCAGCCTTGGGGGCGACAGCTCATGGGGCAGGGAGAAGGTTTGACCTCAAAGTCTTCGATGGGTTTAAACAGACCATGAAACCACCCGCAGGAAGGGAGGCGGTTTGTTTTTATATGGCTGGCTAAACAGTTACTTTATCTCAACAGTGGAACCTCCATGTTTCTCTTCAGGAATTTTAATGCTTTTTTCCCCCAAAAAAAACTGTGCAATTCTAAGAGAGACAGCAATGCTAAGTTTTTCACCCTGCTGATCGATGACACCACAGTCGAAACCCAGGTTGCTGAAGTCCTGCCTCTCTTTCCTAGTAGCTGCAGCATTCTGTCTGTTTCTCCTTTTTCTTGCATCCAGCACCCAAAATCATTTGACTCTCAGGCCCTCAGGTAGCTATAGCAAGCATTTGTGTTTTATTTTTTCCCCTCTAGCATTGATTTAGCACCTGCCTGGCTGTCTGTCTTGGCTCACAAAGGCCAAAGCAGTGCCAGCATCACCAAAAGAAATGGGCTGGACTACAGTAGGATCAGTCCCATCTGGTTTAAACAGAAATTCCCATGTCCACCAAAGAGATGCCATGCCAGGCTCTCACCAACAGCAGCTCAGGGATAGGTTACTGCCTTCAGACAGCAACCTCTGCAGGAAAGGCAGGGAAAAGCTGCATCAGTTGGTCCAGGCAAAGCAATCTCCAAAGGTAAGACCTTAGCCTACGGGTGAGCTCACACCTGGCAAGTATTAAGCTGCCAGGAGACAAGAGCAAAACCACAAAAAGCAGCTTACATCATGGCAAAAAAATCCAGTATTACTGATAACCAAAATCCCTGCCATGCACACATGAAGATGAAGTATTCATCCTCACCTCCAGATTCCCAGCAGTAGAAAAAACCCTCGCTGTGCACGAGCATGCCCAGGTACATATGCCCTTATCAGTGAGCCATACCAAGACTAATTTGTTCAAGAGATTAAAACTAAGTATTTGTTGTGTACTACAGATTTTTTACATTCTTTTTCTTACATCAGGACCTTCATATTCAGGTGGGGGGCCCACCACACAGAAAGCCTGCCAGAATTCAACGTATTACACTACAACTTAAGATAACTTTTTCTTTTTAACTTCATTGCAAGATACCACAGCATTTTTTTCCTGCAAGCCATTTACTAGTGTACATCGAGATCAGTTGGCTTAAAACAACTAGAGCCAAAGTTATAGGAAACAATGTATTGACTTGATGCCTAATTGGCAGCTATACAGATATGAATGAAATTTTAAGTAAGTGAAATTACATATGTCAAATGGCCCAAATAAGTACTTTTGTGGATGAAATCCCATGGGCCGTATTTTAAGGATTAATACAGTTTACATAACTTGCTTTTGTAAATTTACCTGGAACAACTATTTCCTTCATATCAGCCTATTTTGAAGGAAAAAAAAAATTGTAAGCTATCAAAGGCTAAAAGTTCATTCTTGAACACAAAATAAAATTGCTAATTCTTAATGCACCCAGTTTCTATGCATACTCTAGTATGCAAAGCTTGGTCTATCAGTTTTGCATAGTGATCAGTTAGTATTTCCTTTAGCCAAATTTAACGTTAATACTTAATTCCAATTCTTCAAACAGAAAACCTACAGAATCAGGTGACACTAACCTGATCTCACAGCAGGGTTGAAGAAGTTCCTATCCTATTCATCAATCACATTTAACACAGTTTCAGGTCCCATTTGCCATTCTCTACCCCTGTGGGACTCCTGTTTTCCTGCCAAGAGCAAGTCAGAACTGCCCAGTCACCATTCAGTCCAACACAGCCCTCCCTTTACTTTTGCTTGGCACACGAAAAATCTAAGAAGTGGAGAGGTAGGAAGCAAGGAGGAGTAGTTTTGGAGATGGGTGGGGAGCAAAGCCAGGTACACAGGGTAGGAAGGTAACAGACTGCAGCAGAGTAGCTTTGCTATCCCTGGTGTGTCACCCAGCAGCCTCATCTACCTTTTCATAAACTGCCTGTTCCAGGCAATAGGGTGGCTTACCTCAAAACCACAGCTCTCCAAAACAATGATGAGAATTTGGAACTGAAGAATTTTTAAAAGCAAACACCTTACTCATACTCCAAAGAAGTAACTCTGATTAAAAGGCAACTTTTGTACTAGAAGTTCTGTTAGACCCATCAAATGTCAAATTAGTCATCTAAGCTTCAGCGAAATGTGTTAGTGGCCACTACAGTTCTGAAAAATTTTACCATCTTAAACCTGTTTGAATTTGATTCAGGAAATTTTTGACAAAAGGTTACTCCCCAGCAACCAAGCAAGACTAAGCTTGGGAAAGGGCCTTTATCAGAATGGCAGTTCACAGGCCATCAAGCCGACCCAAGTCTTCTCTTCCTCTGCTTCAGCTTGGCCATGGTAAAGCAATATGGAAATTGTATTGATCTTGTTAGGACTTGACACACAGAAAATTCTTATTTTTAGCTCCACTGTGGGGAGGGTGGGGACATTTGTTATGGGTGGAATTTTTAAACTATATTAGAAACAGGAGGAACAGGCAATTTTAATCTTGAACTGAAGTACCCACACATGAAGCTAATCAGGAACAACTCCAAAACCTCATAAAGAAAAAGGAGAAATCCCATTTTCCTGGTTTGTCTTAAACTGGGAGTTGTCCCAGTAGAGAACAAAAATATGCTTCTCCAAAGCCTTCAGCTGCATTATTGTCTCTACAAGTCAGAGGCTGGAGAAACACTATAGGAACACAGTGAAACACTTGTGGAGAAATAAGATGTTTCAATGGGATACTTAAAGCAGCCTTCCTGTCTTTCAAATACATCTTGTTTGTTTTGTGTATTATTTTCTTTTTACACGAGCTTCCCCCAAAATACAATTTCATTACATGTTTATTTTTGCATTTTGGAATTTTTTTTTAACTGGAAGCAAGTTAGAAACCTCTACTTAAATGTAATGCCTCACCGATTTACATATAATATAAACAGGTTTGGTTTCCAAACTTGCCAGAAGGTGCCCAAATGTATCAAAATGAGTTGGAAGGTTCGCTGACCCACCCTCACAAACACACTTTTAACACCAGCTCAAGGTTAGTGCAAGTGATTCAACATATCCTGCTAGTCATAAAGCTTTTAGCAGAATAAAGTAACAAAATTAAGACATTCATAATTATAATCATCCCATAAGATGAGGATAAACGTGGAAAGGATAGACGGGAAATTAAAGCCTGCCATCTCGTACCAGTCAGTGAACAAGCTAACGAGCATATGAAATTACAGGGTAGCACCATGCATTTCTTTTCTGCTTTCCAGACTCTCAGAAGTCAGGCAATTAAACGCTTAACACAAAAGCCTAAGTTCTGTAGTCAAAAATCCAAACGTTGGTTGCATGTCCAAATGCAAACAAAATGGTTTCACTACAAAAAATCTCTCCTTCTGACTGCACAGTCCATAATTATGAAAGGCACTTAAGTTATTCACCATTAAAAATATATACAATTGCCTTTTCACGCCTTTTCAATATTTATAGCCAACAGTTGGAAGCTTGTATTAAAACTGTTCTATCCATTTTCACATGCATTGCACAGACATTCTCATCTTTGGTTGTGGAGTTATGCCAGTTCCTAGGGATTTTCCCTTCCCACCCACTCCCCTTTTTTGTTTTTTGTAAGGACAGTCTCAAATTGTTTTGAGTTTGAGTATTTGTCCCATGCTTTCATTAGCCATGCTGAATAAGACTTAATATCCTACTAAATGAAAATCAATCTCGTGCTAACAAATATACCCGCTAGTAAGTACAGTGGGACTTATTTTTAAACAACTACTTGTAGCAGAGGTGAGTTTTATGCAAGTTTATCCAAATACAGAGGACTATAATGGTTGGTAGCTTTTGAATAACAAAATTTGTTAAAAAAAAATTCAGGAACAGAAAAACAAACAGGAAAAATGAAGTGATACACACATGTCCTGGAGTAAACAGCCATAAAGTAATTCCTAGTTGGCACCAAGTTGTGATGATAGAAGCATTTTTAAAGTTTTTAATTCTCAGCCTAGAGAACAACATCAGGAAGAGCAACCAGCGTGACCAGGAAAAGGAGACGACATTGTATCAGGTAGGGTTGTCTACTAAAAATAGGGTTAGCAGTTAGCTGTGCTTAGAGGATTTCCCCCAGAGCTGTCAGAGCAAGATTAAGATATAACAGTTCTCAGGTCGTATCACTTCTGCTGGTGATGGTGTTTTTAGAGTGCTCCATCAGTCTGCAAGTTTCAAAGCAGCCAGGGTTAACATCCATTATACCAGTTTAAGCACAAGGATTCTAGTCCAGATAACCTAGGCATAACTAAGACAGTCAAACAAATTGCCATGAAGGGAGCACATCACTTCAGACTTGGCCTAAATGAAGTCTTCATACTATTTTCCTTGTAGTGGGCAAGAGCAATCTATTTTCTGAAAAACTTTAATGTCTGTAAACCTAGGTCACAGTACTTCAACATCATAGCCAAGTGGTAACCACAGCTGCAGTGTCTTCCTTCTTCAAATGAGTCATTAAAAGTCAGCCACCATTAAAAAAATACCAACATATGCTTTGCCTGGTCTTTGTAGCGTGCAGGATTTGTTAAATGGGGCAGGTATTCCAAATCATTAACAAGTAAGTTGCAGTGACATTAAAGAGCCGCCATTTGTCAAGTGATCTGTGATAACTGCTCACGTGAACATTTTAAGCTTTCCACTGCAAACAGGCTTTTTGAATTCAGTAACAGGCTACGGCAGCAATGTCATTGTGCTGATGAAGGTGTAACCCAGTAAGCCACCTCTGCACAATCACTGATCTGTCTGCATCTGAAGCTGTAATTATCCCAACTGCTCAGATTTCATCTAACTTTGCAGGAATACCGGCATTTTACCTTATTAGAACAAGACCACGGCATCTGCATCCTCATCCCTTTGGTACCTAGAAACACAGCAATGAATCACCCAGGGGGCTTTCAGCACTGTCCCTAGTGCTGAACATCATCACACTCCTCCCTCTACTTGTTGAGCTTCTCCCTTGCCAAGCCAAAAAAAGCTCAAAAACCAACCCAGAAGCACAAACCTCATAGTCTAGTTAAGAAAAATCAGCTCCCAAAAACAATTCAATCCCAACCCTGCTAGCAACACACTCATTTCCAGAAGCACCCAGAGCATCAGGGTCTCCTCCACTTTGTAGACTGGGATTCTCTAGAAGCCCCCAGATGCTGGGGGAAACCCTAATCTCCCCGTGCAGAGGTTACCTGTTGCAAACAGCCACCCTCAACCCAGGGTTGAGCCGACGAGGAGCTCCACGCTGCAGCTCGCTGCGTATTACCATGACAACTCACATCCAGAAACAAAAGAAACCAGCACGCGCTGGAAACTGTGCTCTGCCAGAACTTCCAACAGAAGTATCTCGGTAGTACTATAATCAACATAAAATACAGTGAGCTATTTTCTGTGGCTGGCCTACAACCAACCAAAGCAAAATCACAAACAAAACAAAAATAAAAGTTCGCCTTTCCAGCCAGGGAGGCAACAGTGGGTATTAGCTGAAGTAGCTGAACTGCACTGTTCTCTTTTGCTTTGGACAGTTTTGTTTCAATTTAAGAAAAACAGTGTGGCTCAGTTTGTTTATATTTATGAATTAAAAAGAGGCAGATACAACAAAAGCCTGAGGAAGAGGGAGGAAAGATTATGCCACAACCAATTCCCAAGTTTCATACCCAGAATGTACTTCGCTTATCATCATGTGTTTAAATAAAGCATTAAGATTCATTTAGACAGCTACAATTTTCCCAACATTCAAACATACAACTCCTCTAAGTTCAGCTTACACTTTAAATAAAAGCTTTGTCATTTGACTATGTGTTTTAAAAGGAGATAGCAAAGAATCATGTTAACTTTTTTTTTTTGGAGCATCTGAACTCACAGCAGCATATTTCAGAGAATTTCTTCCAACAGATATTCATCTTACTTGAAGCATCAACAGTAGGTCACATGAAAATTATTCCCAGACTATCAAGCAAATGATCATAGTGAAGTACGCATTTGCACATGAAATCAATCCTCACTCAAAAAATCATTTCAAAAGATGCTAATGGTCACATCCTCCCAGAGCTAGGACTATTCCTCTGTGCAAAGGAGGCAAAAATTACAACATTTCTCACGGATTTTACACAAAATAATCTCCAAAGGTAAATTCATGTGTTAGCCGAGGTATTTCCTGAAGCAGAGGCTGCATTTAATAACTCCAAATCTTTATCTTCTGGGTTTTTTGTGGCTTTTTTTTTTTCCTTCCTGTGAGCAATGGTAGGATTTTGAAATGGACGCAAGGTTTTTGTTTGGTTTTATGGTGTTGGTTTTTGGGTTTTGGTTTGGGGTTTTTTGTTAGTCTGTTTTTAAATATCACTTGGGGATGAATCAATTTCCAGCTTGAGCAGATTTGTGCACTCTCAGAAGCAAAACACCAACCACCTAGGAAATGTTCAAGTCAAATAGGGAAACACCCATAGAGGTCAAGCGTCAGTAGGGTTATGGTGGTGGTGAAGCATGACTCCTCTCAGGTCACCACCCTGCAACCTAAATGCAGCTGTGAGTACCATAAAACAAGATGGAATAAACAAACTACTGGCCTTCCATTGCCGAATGCCGACTTTCTCCTGGGCACTGGACGAGTATCTGATGTCTGAGGAAGACAATCCCACTTGCCCCAGCTACCTCCTCTCTGACTCAAGCTAGTGCTCTGACCTTTCAACAGTCAAGGAGCAGAGGTCATGAGCGTGCTGGCAGCCAGCCCACATGAGCAGCGGCCTGGGCACGAAGGACACATGGGACCACCCTGTCTCAGCAACAAACCAGGGAGATGAGCTGCGTTCAGCCCAGCTGCTCTGCCTACTACGATGAAGTGACAGAGCTTCAGCCGATGTAATGCAGCACTGCCCTTACAGGGAAGGACTCTACTGATTCAGTCTTACCTGGCACTGTGCCCACAAGGGAAAACCATCAGGAACAGCACAGAAGATTAAAGGGTATAAGAGAAGTCACATGCTGAAACTTCACTGGAATGCTCTACCAGCCCCTAAAAATCCCTTCTGGTAGGAACAAGGCACTCAAACTGATTTGGCTGTATTGTCAAACTATACTTTGAGGGCATCTGGAGACACTCTTCCCCAACATCCCCTGTTAGCAGCTCCAGATAGCTCATTCTCAGTACTCTTAAATCCCTTTCAACTCATCACACTTGCTCAAGTTATCCATCAGATCTAAATACACTTCTGGACATCAGACAAGATCAAAACTGAGACGTAGCATTTAAATTCTTTGTTGAATCTCCAGTCCTATGCTTTAAAACACCACATTTGTACCATGGGTTAGAGATGGTCATACAGACATGATTTTCATTATCACACACACAGGTGATCCTGAAAAGGCTACAAGTTGGAAAGTTGATCCACTGCTCACTCCGTTACCCAACCTGGCTGTCTCTGTATTTTTTGTTCAATAACTTTACCAATAACTGTAAAGAGACAGAAATACTGCCAGCTATTTCTTTGTGGCCAAAGGATTCCCAGTTAAGAACACATGGCAATCCAACAGCAGTGAGTGCTTACAGCTTGTCTACAAACTGCCTACAGAAGTAGATTTTAATTTCTGCTAACTTCTCATTTCTGGTAATGAGTTATCTAGCTGTCAGTAAGAACTGTTTTTTTTAATTATTCTTTATTTACCCTGAAGTTCAAGAATGTCCCTCCATTTGTTGCACTCATTCCTCCCCCTCACCAGCCCCAACACACACAGACATTTACAAGAGGACAGGTGGTACAGCTGTCAAAGGACCAACAGCATGTGTTATAGAATGGAGAAACCAAACACACTAACACACAAAAACCAATCCACAGGACAGCAGCAGGCAGTCTCTCAAAATCTTAATCCAGCCCATATTAAAGGCAAACAGGCTTTCCAACTTCCACAGTCTTTCCACAGTGGTGCCATGTGTCACATGCTTTGCTTAGTGTAAGTTAGGAGTTAGAGGTATAACAACAAATTCCTTGTGTATAATAAAATATATGTAACAGATCATAACATTATTTTGGCCCACATCTTGAGCATCAGTATTTACAAACTTCTAAACTAAATCTTGATACAGAAAAGCTTACCAGTTGTTTTGCAAGCTAATTTAGACTGAGCATACGCCAAGGTATCAATTTACCAAATCCTTACAAAATAATACTTACCTACTGATGAGCAGAAGACATTTGTTCTTAAACACTAAATGCATATCTTCACTGCAGCTTAAAATCACGTGTCTGAGTTCCGAAGATGGACATTAAAAGTATGCACATTCCTCGTTAGAGGTTACTGCTTATCTCCCAAGTTAGTAATTTACCACGAGCCTGACAACTCACGTTTTTCATTCAGCACTAAAAGCAACTCCAAGCAGAGCTAAGTTAAAAGCATGGCAGTGAAACACTGCACTCCTCCCCAAAGCACTGAGATGGACAATAGGTGTGATGCCTCCCATGGGTGCCCCACAGAAGCCCTTGCAATGCTATTAGAAACCCAACTCTAAACCAGTTTGATCAGCACAGCAGTATCTAAGCATTCCTAAGACTGTACGAAGAAATATGACCAACATTAATTACTTGCATGCACAGACCTAAGAGGTCCTAAAACCATAAAAGAGACAAACATCTTTCCATGCCTTTTCCCGAGTTTGGCACAAGAACATCAGAGTGACAAATGTGATTTCAAACAGCAGTGAACACTTCCTGAAAATACAGTGGCCTAGGATGATGCTGGATGAGAAGAAATGAGAGCCCCATGCAGCAGCACTGCTATCTCCTCCAGGAGCCAGGTGGGAGCCAGGAGACTTATTCCAGGAACACCTGGTGGGCCTTGTGGCCTAACCATGCTCACCAGTGCTCCTGAGCTTTGGGCTCAGAGGAAGAGGGATGATGAGTGACATGGTGACTAAAAGCAGAAGACTCCTACAAAGGCTGGGCATGGTGACTGAGCTCCTTCGGCTCCCAGGCTGGGAGGGAGAGGCATGAGGACACCATGCCTGTGGTGTTAGGCACGAGGTACCAAGATCCAGGCAGCCTTGTTATTAGCTTTGGCCTCTGCTGGTACCAGCAGACCTAATTACTGTTTCTGCTCTCCAACGCCACGGGGAAGGGCTCATTAAGTCAGGAGCCTGGCAATACCCACAACAGTCTCCACACATTTCAACTCGCTTCTCTGCTGGTGAAATAAGCCACAGAAACCCTGGAGACCGAGGTGTCAAAGGTAGATCCACAGGGAACCACCTCAGGAGCAACAGAGCTGGATTCAAACTAGCTCTGTGGAAACCCAAGGTGTCTCTGCATCCCGCTCACTGCCCCCAGGTCTAGAAACACAGCTCAGGAATTACTCACACCACCTCTGCATCATCATAAGCTTTCCTCAGAGCTTTCCTGCTGCCTCCACGCAATGCTGCATCTCAACTACAGCATCTGGTGGGGCCTGACCTCTCTCTGAAAGATCATCACAGCACATGTAATCCAGACAACTACTGACAGAGAAGCCTGTGAGGGTTGAGACTTTCCTCCTTTTAAAACAACATCCTCAGTTACATTTAACACAGATCATGATTATTATTTCTAGAGTCCAACATATCCAAGGCTGGCTCGTCTGTTGGATTTTATCTATTAAATCCACAAATGGTTAGTAGCCTCAGGCAAACTGTCTAGTCCAAGAAACAGTAGTCAGATGGAAAACTTTTCATCTACAACATGGGATACAACCACAGTGATTTTGGATTATAAAGTCATTGTTTCTATGTACAGGACCAATGTGCCACTGCTAAATGAAGCTCCTAACTTATGACATCAGTTGCTCTGCCTTCCTGCCCTCACCAGCATTTTTAACACATTTGACCATTTTTATCTTTTCATAAGGATCTGAGGTTTTGCTCCTTCGTGTACCTAGCAATTGCTGTAGACTGGCAAATATGTCTGCCATTTGCTTTTTCCTCATCCTTAATTCAAAGAAATTAGTTCATCACATTTCTACTACATTCCCTACTATGTTTTCAGTAATACTAGCATTTGGCCCGCAATAGGCACACACATGGTTGATGACCAGCATATGAATGAGTAAGACACCTCAAAGCAGCTGCTATAGGGCAAACAGCCCTAAAAACCTAGCAGAGCAGGAAAGAATCTGTCACCTCTCTTGGCAGTCTGAGATACTAGAAAAGGACTGAATGAATGCAGCAGCAGCTCCAAGGCCCCACATGTTTTATGGCCAGACAAATCCTGCAAAATCTGGTAGAAGTTCTACATAGGCTCCAGCTGTACTTTATAACTGAAGCTTTTTGGCACCTGTGAAGGTATAGGAAGCAGCCAGGAGCTCTAGAACAAGCACATCAGCTAGATATGTCTATGAAAATAACTTGGGGAATTCTTCCTCAACTGAATTGACTGGAAACAAAGTAGGATTTAGCTGTGGATCACTGTCACAAGCAACGGATTTAAGCCGTCTGCAGTTCACAGAACACCTTCACTCCACTTAGGCCAGATCTTAATTGCTTGCTTCCATTTCGTACATACAGTAGCACAATACTTGCCTTGAAAATTCACGTGGTGTGTGGAAATCTGCACTCAGAAGCGTCCTTGGCTCCCCCTGCTAAACTGAAATTCTGCCCTGGAGAACTGGGAAGGCTTTTCTGCAACCTCCCAGAGGCTGCTTTATGATCACAAGCTACGCACTGACACAACACACGTACTACGTGCTTTCTGCCAGCTCTCCTCGGGTACTGTATAGATGAAAGACCATGCTGACAGGCAGAGACAGATGCTCCTCAAGTTTCCAACAGCAGGTTTTGCCAGAGGACATTCTCCAGTGTTACAGTCATGATTTAGCTGCCTCTGCACAGTTGTCTCACCCAGAGGTCAGTTCTGCACATTTCTGCCACTGACTTGCACTCCTTCGTGATTTTTTTCTTAAGACTTAAGAACGAATTTAAAAGTCAAGAACAGCCTTGGCTTTGTGTTCTGTTTGGTGGTGTGTTTTTTTTTTCCAAGCACTGAAATACTACATTTTCATTTTAGTATATTGAGAAGTCATGGGTAGGAATCCATATAATCTGAAATTACAAAGCAGTTTCCTTCCAAGGGTATCTTGGGTTTTTTTTTCCAATGGCATGTGAAAAAAGTCTGAACTCTACATCTCATGCAAGAACGCATACTCTCCAAAATTATTAACTTGCACTGTGAACTTACAGAACACACAAGCCGAGTAAGAAGTTGGCTATTAGAGGTTACCTATTTACTAGGTTAAGGTGACAGTCACACACAGTGTGCGTATGAAGCACGGTTGGCCATGGAAGTATATGCAAAGACTATTTGCCCTTCCGTAAACCATCTGGTAATTCAAGGTATTTCAGGGTCAACAACACACCCTGTATCTATATATCCAATTACCTATTTCTTGGGGATGGTGAGGGTGTCAGACAGCAGGGTCCTTTGGCATTTGGAGCAATGTTCACAACAGCGGGGGTGCAGGGAGATGACAGGACAATGCTACACTCAGGCTACTATAAAAAAGTCTGCAGGTTAGCTTTGCATTGTGCTGCCTAAGAGAGGTTTACTGGAGTTATTTCAAAAATATTAAGTGCTTTGGGACTTAATTACATCATTTTTATATTTTAGAGAAATAAAGGACTTTTTTGAGCAGCCATGTTATACAGTAGATCCTTAGGAGTTTCTCCTTTTTAGGAGAATAGCTTTGGCAATAGCTGAGCACCTTGTAGCACCAGGCTGAGAGAACTGGTCTTGTTCAGCCTGGAGAAGAGAAGGCTCTGGGGAGACCTTATAGCAGCCTTCCAGTACCTGAAGGGGCCTACAAGGAAGCTGGGGGGGGGAGGGGGCCGGAATTTTTACAGGGGCCTGTAGTGACTGGACAAGGGGTAATGGGTTTAAATTGAAAGTGGGGAGGTTTAGATTAGATATCAGGAAGAAGTTCTTCCCAGAGAGGGTGGTGAGGATGCCCCATCCCTGGAAGTGTTCAAGGCCAGGCTGGATGAGGCTTTGAGCAACCTGGTCTAGTGGAATGTGTCTCTGCCCATGGGGGGTAAAACTAGATGATCTTTAAGGTCCCTTCCAACCCAACTCATGCTGTGATTTTATGATCAGCATTGTCCCACGCAGTAACTATGGGATTTTATGCAAGGCCAACCAGTCTTACTTTTGCTGCAAGTCATTTAGAACTCCCGAGGGACAGGGAAAGGGGATCAAATACCGTATTCAACACTGATCCAGAGACAACCAAAGAAGCACCAGTCCCAGTAATAAATTGAGCTGCAGCAGCAGGCCTAATTCCAGTCAGCCTTCAGAACTTAGCTTTTTTTTCTTCGTTCAATTAAATCTAGGAAGTCTCAAAAAATAATTTTTACAGAAATAACTTGAGAAAAATTATAAAGGTTTATAAGCAAAGAAAACTTGGGTTTAAGCTTGATTTTATTCACTGGCTGGAAAGAAAACAACCCAGTATTATGCCAACAGCTTTACAGGAACTGATTAAACTTGCAAGCCTGATCTAAAAAAAGTCAAAAGATAACAGAGAAAAGAGATAGTAACAGCTAGGGTTGACAGAAAGGACTAGTTTTTCAAAGGGACATTATCAAACAAGTGATTCAAGGACCCCATCTTCTATTTTGAAACATTTATTCTTTTGATTGAATAAAGAAGGATTTTGTACACAACCTGTACATGCATCAATTTTCATCACTTATGAGTCTGCTAGCTAGTTTTAAACCTATTTGACAGCATGGAAGATATACAACAGGAAAGGAAGAAATCAAGAAATGCGAAGAAACTGGAAGCAATGAGCTAAAGGGCTGGGAAGCACACAGAAGGCACAAGTTGGGCACACCAAACACTTGAAAACACACAAAGATTTACACACGTTCTTTATGCTCGCAGCCTAACTTATTTTTAAAAATTAAAACACCGAGCAAGTACTTCATTCTAACACAAGTGACCTGAAACAGAAGTTCAGCTTTTGCAGGCTTTTTAAATTTAAGTTAATATTTAATAAAGAGTTTCTCCTAGTTTGGTTACTAAAAGTGAGTTCCATGTTAGCAAATCAGAGCACCCTGCTCGCCCTCAAGTTATACACACACTTTTATATCCATTACAAACAAAAGGGGACCTCAAGAAAAATGGAGTTTTGTTAGTTTTAAAGTAAACATAGCTTACCCAGAAGATCTTGTAAGAAAGCATTGCTTAGATAACTGATGGGTAACATTTTGCCCAACAAAGGACAGGACTAGCCCAAGCTGTCAGTCTTAACAGGGTGAGCTGGCAGAGGGTTCAGGGAATGGGCTGGAGGAACTTGAGCATTTGGCGACAGAAGATCGAGATTTCAGTAGCTGGCTCTCTGACAAGGCTATTTTCCGGCTGTAATCTCATTCTCTTAAGCAAATTAAAACAAACAAAAAAAATGCTCTCGTTGCCCTTCTGGTTAATGGCATTTCATTCACTTGAACAGTGTGCTCTTTGAGTGCCTAATACAACTATTACCCAGAATAAATTTTATTTCTGTCCTCAAGCCAGCAGAGGAAAGTCTCAGGCCTGGAATGGATTCACAGCATTGGGATGGCTCACATGTCTCCACATTAACTCCTGGAGTGTGTTTTGTTGGTAAGTGCATGTTTTACTAAAAACAACATTCATCACATATGTAAAAAGCTTTATGGGTTGACAATTTACCCAAAGAAATTAAGAAATCCAAGCAGCACCAGGTGAAACAAGGGCTTATTGTATTTGCTACTCACTTGACACTAAAATGCATCCTAAAATTTTGAAAACTAACTAACAAGAAGAAAAACGCTGAAGCAGACTTGCAACAAACATATACTCAATAGCTTTCATTTCCCCACAAGAAACATCCCACAGAGTCCTGGTACCTGGCTCTGGCATGCACATTTTTATTCAGAAAGTCATTTTAATGAAAGGCATGAAGAGGCAAACCAAAACAAGCTCTTTTGATAAATACACGTTTTTCAGCAAAAAGTGAAACCATGTGACTGTCCAAAGTCCGGACATCACTAAAGAAATGTGTTACTACAGAAATCTATTTTGACATTATTAAAATACGTGATTTAGCCAAGCAGCAGTTCCCAGTTTACAAGAACCCACAATGAACTATCAGCAGATGCAACAAAATGCCTGCACTTTTTAAAGAAGTCTGGGTGGGTTTTTTTTTTCTTTTTAACATCTCCTACACGAACACATCAACACAGAATCCCACAGTTAATATCTTTTCAGAAGGTTCTGTTTCAGGTCAATATCTTACAAAAACTACTTAAATATTTATAAGCTTTTTACACAACATGGAAAGCAAAAGTAACCAAATAACCTCTTACTGCTAATACATCTGGTTGTCTCCACTGCTTCCTACTTCACCATTAGAATCCCAGGGAAACACAGTAACTGTTTTGAGACCAAGCACAAAGACGTCCTAATTATTTAGAAATCCCTCAGCAAACCTAAGCTGCAGAGCAAGATTAATACAGTCACAAGACTCAGAGATTAATCTATTTACCAAAGACTCCGTGCAACAAAGCAGTCTAATACTAAAAGATTACTGAAGGTAGATTTTCAACAAGATAAGAAAGGTCAAAAGACCTAAACAGTGCAAAATACCTCCCTAATAATGGCTTCATCTAAAAATAAAAATATGTTCCAGAGGAAAAAGTATTAGCTTGCTGACCTTTAATATATACGTTTTATTTAAAAAACCAAACTCTCTAGATGGGTTAAATCAAGAGCCAAAATTACTATAAACACATTACAACACAAGCCAAGTGACAAGCTGACGAGTAAAATAAGTCCTTTGTTTTTAATTACATTTAAAGACCAAGAATGGATGCCAAAACAAACAAGAAAATGCCTTACGTAACTTCCACTTCCAACCCCCCCCAAAAAAATCCCCTATCTTGGAACAGCATGTTTCAAATCAGTAAACTAAAGCCAAATGCTAAATAAAAAAAAAAAATCTAAACCTTTAACTGTAAAGACATTATCTATTTAGGATATTCCACAATTAAGATACAAGATTCTCTTCTAAGAACAATTATAACCACTTTATAGGAAAAAAAAACTAGTGTCAGATCTAGAACACAAACATTTTACTAAGCTTAAAGAAAACCAGCTGATCAGCACATGCTCTCTGAACAGAAAGGCTCTGAGGTACCCAGACTTGATGACCACCTGCAAGCAAGCATCACAGGTCAGGCTTCCAAATCCCAATTCAACAGAAGATGGTCCAGTGAAATTGGATAACCCAGAACAAGACAATTCAAACTAGAAATTTCATGTGCTCTTGGAATCTTTGTTGTTTTTCTTGTAGATCGTGAAAAACATTCAGTCAGCTTACCCAAGGGATTAAGCAAATCCTATCACTTCACAGCAGGGCCAGAGAGACACATTCACTATTAATTATACACATGCTACGGAAGATGCCAGAGGAGCTCCTGTATGTTGTAGAGAACCTCAGACTGATCTTAACACTTTGTCGATTATTTAGTCAGAGACTTCCACCTCACAAATTTTAAAGGCATGTTCATAATAGAGTATTTCACATGAAAAACTTTAAACCCACCGAGCTGTCACTTGAGTTTGCACTGAAAAAAAAAAAGCTCACTCTCAATGCTCCTATCACCCAATGTTTTCCATTTAGCAATTTTTTATTATTTTTATTATTATTATTATTCACACAGCATGAACTAGATGGGAGATGCCTTGCAGCTCCTATGAGCACGCGCTACATGAAGGGAGTGCGCGCTGGACTGAGCTGTGTTTGCTCCCAGCTTCCCAGGCTGCCATCTCTAAACTGACACCACTGATTGTTTGATCGAAACAGGAACAGGGAAGAGGACCCAGCTACTGATCCACAAGGTTTCAGGGACCCATAATGAAGCTCAAGATGCTTTCCTAAGCCTGGGAGAGCACTTGCATGAAGACAGAAATCCTTCCTTCCAACTAGGACATCCAGAGGGGAAATAATGAGGATGACAACAGAGGGATTAACAACTTACAGCTCCCAAATTCCACGCTCCAGTTTCAGAGGCTGGCCAGCTGGTCACAGATCCCAGAGGAGCATTTCCTAGCTGAGGAAAATTGTACCACCAGACAGTGCCGCCCACTCCCCGCTGCGTCCTTGGCAAACCCCTGTCCCACTAACCCAGTGAGGACAGTACAGAAGCATCTGCTGACAAAGCATGAGGCAGATAACCCACCTGGGGGAAGCATACAAGCAGAAAGAATTCAGCGGTGGAAGAGGAGTAGAATGGGGCAGAGACTTTTCCCTGCATACTGAGCTCATTTAATGTTGAGCCATCAGAAACTGCAGGCCTGTGTAAATAGATGGTTTTGTTGTAGCCAAACTTAAGTATGAGACAAGAATCCCAAGTAAATACTACAGCATAAATTGTCAGTACTGATAACTTTCACATTTACACAACACCTAACTCAACTTTAGGAGCAAGTCATACCAGCCACATCCCCCCTTCCTAATTATCTTTAATAATGCTTTTAGAGTAGGCCTTAGTTTTCCCGCAGTCTTATTAACGGGGCAACTTGAAAACAATAGGGCGTCTTGCATGCAAAGACAGAGGATGCAGCTGCTTCCCTCTATAAATAAGACGCTGTTGTATCAGATGTGACTGCTATTGTTTGAGCAGTCCATCAGTTACATGAGAAGATTAGAAGCAAGGGTCAAGGTGCATTTTTTTCCCCTTTCGTTGAATTGAAAGGACAACTATCTTAAAAAAATTGGAAAAAAAGAAATGTGAACAGAAGAAAAACACAATACTTCATGCAAGTCACCTCCCGTACACTCTAGCTTCTTGCCATAAGACAAACCCAAACAGTAATAACAGAAATGACTAAACAGTGGGACTGGTTTTGTATTTTAACATTCATTATGGCATTCAGATTATGGAGTTGTCATATTCTGTACATCCAACAATACACTCTTTGCCATGGGTGCTTTGAAGTATCTGAGCTTTCATTAAGATATTTGTACCTGGAAGGTTTACCAGTACATATTAACTTGTGTTTTAAATCATACTTCAAATTTCAAGGGGAACGTAGAAGAAATACTGTGTCAAAGCCTTTATTACCAGCCAACCAAGAGAGGAGTACATTTTATTAGGAGCATGAGTTTAGGTGGCATTTAACATATATCACACTCCAAGCCAATCTACAGGTACCCGGTACTTTACGCTCACCTCCAAGCGACTGAAAGAATGAAGGAGACCCAAGTAGGGCAGGACAAGGAAAACCAAGTGCCTTTAGCAACAGTTTGTGAAAGTGCACCTCAAGGAGACAAGAATGGATCTCAGCATTATGAGTAGTAGGAGGTGCACAGAGAGGAGGCAAAAGGAGAAAGCTGCTACCTACCTACGCCATATACTAAAACTTCACTGATCCGTGTCAAGGATTTACTTTCCAACCTCCTGTTTTGTCCTGATTACACCAATTACATGAAGTTTCTTACATTTTTTTTTTTTCTTGAGAAAGTATATTAAGACAACAGTACCACATCAGGTTCATAGCAAGCCCATCACTGGGATCTGGCTGCTCCAGATGAATCTCAGGAGCTGCTGGTGATAGAAATGCTTTGGATGTTCTGCTCTGGGAGATAAGCAACTCTTTCCTTCTCCAAAGACTCATAGACCCTGTGCTGATACGTCTTCCAGCTCGGTCTTCCCAGCAGCTCATACCAGCCAGGCTACTAGGGAGGGGGTGCCTGAGCCCCAGTGGTACCCACAGAGGAACTGCACACAGCAGGAAAATGCATTTCCATCTTTCAAGGTGCATCTACAACATAGAGTCTGCCAGGCAGGCAAGTACTTCCCAGCAGGCTCCAAATTCAGGAACACCTGATCTGACCAAGGTTGTACCCTTTCCACACGGACTAAAATGAATATAGGTATAAATTATATTTTTTAATTTTTATATATGTACATAGGTAAGACAGATATTCCTGACAAGCTATACAGTCTCTGGTGGTTTGTCTGTACTGAGCTTCATACCACTGTGGCAAATTTAGAGTTAATTTTTGGGTTGTCTGCGTCAGCTTGAAAGGTATCCATGCCCTCAGAAAACAAATAACAGCAGCAACCTAAAACTGGGGATGCAGGGAAAAGAACTGTCACAAGCACTTAAAAAGAAACAAGTTGCAGTCAGAATGGAAACCATAAGCACTCCTAACAAAGCCAACAGAAACTAGAACATAGTTAATATTTAGTGGAGTTGTTAGAAACAGAACAGCAAAGAACGCAACTCTGAATTTTAATCTCAAGTGTTCACATGCATTATGTTGAAGGAAACTCTTTTGTGCTTGCTAGCAGAAACACTCTCTTTCTCCACTCAATACTGCCACAAGCTTCCAGCATCATTTAGTGACTCTCTCTATGTCCAGCAGAACAATGTGAGTTTCATCAAGAGAAACAAAGTGAAACTGAGTATTCACCAAGTGCTTTATGCTGTTCTTTGGGTAACTACCTTGCACGGTTTTAAAGAAAAGCATTGAAGACTGTTTACAGCAAATTGTGCTGCCTCCATACACATTCATCCCTCTGACAAATGTTTAAATTGAGGAACAAGCTGAGGTTCAAAATTAAATAAACTCTGCACCAATTCACACAGCCCCAGACTACTGATGATCTAGTTCCCTTTTAGTCATGGCCATAGCCATTTGAAAATCATTTGTGTGTCAAATCACACAAGTCTACAAACATCTGGAACTATAATAAAAAGATCTCATTTGAAAACAGGCAAAGTCATTTATCAGCTTGTAAGAGGGCACGCTACACTCGCTTACATGATGCAACACGGAAATTTAAGTTCTCAAACTGTTTTTCAGAAAAGACTATTTTTCCAATTCTTCTTAAAAAATAAGATTGGAGTACCAATCAATTAAAGGATTTCAGTGACTTGAAATAGCTTCCAGACATTATTAAAAAATAGCATGCAGTAGCTATACAAGCTCATCGCATAGACAGCTGTGTAGTCAAACACATTAACTCTTACAGCAATGTGTCAAATATCTTGACATAACTGTTACCTTAATCTAATACTTATCTGCCACTTTTGCCTGAAAAATGCGTTTTTATTTTTGAAAAACACACCACTGGACAAAGTTTCAAAACTGCATTCTAAGTCTAACAACGGTAGGGGTTTTTCTCAACTGTCCATTGCACACATTTCACCAATTAAAAACAGATGTCATAGTAAAGAAAAAAACACTACAAAGTTTATAAAGCATCATGCACCATACGATGAAACAGTGTTTTTCTAGTTTCAGATCAAGTTGACAAGTTATATCAGACCAACGGGGAAAAAATTTATTTCTTTAGCATATGCCCGAAGCACAGTAATAGTATACTAGGTCCACTTAAACTGAATACCAGATAAGCTACAGCAGCACTTAATTTATTATCTGTATTAGGTACCATACATAACATGACTGAGCTGAATATCTAGAAGTTCTTTTGTATGACTGTTTCTCTAACAAGGCCATCAACAACATTCTCAGTAAAAGGAATATTTACAGCAGTCCAACTATACAGTCACCTGGTGACTTCTGGGCAGATTTTAATGTAGATATTTCTTGTGTCCCAGTACAAACGAATTCCTTCTCCAGTTCTGATGATTTTTTTTTCTACTCCAACCAATGTGTGTGTAAAATAGGCAAAACTACATATCACTGAGGTTGCATTGTTTAAGTATGGGCTACTGACAACAGAAAGCATCACCATATTAACACAAAAAGAGACACTCAAAATAGAAGAATTTGAGCAAGTCAGCTGCAGCACAAACACAAAGGCATGAAGGTAAAAGGAAACACCTTCCTTACTGCATAAGGAAATATCCCCTTCTTCACAGCAAAACAAACTCATTGGGAGAACAGCTATAGCAGTACAATTCATCTGACCATTTCCACTATGGCAAAGATATCATCAGGAAAGATCATGACCTATACTGTTCTCCCTACTTTTCCATTTCCCAAATGTATCACAGTACCAGCAAATTAAGGAGCTACAGCTGTCCCTCCTTCTCTGCTCCGCACAACTCTCAACCCCCAGGGCACTTGATATCCAAATCTTTATGTACAATGAGCCTTTTATATTTACATATTTTGATTCTGCTTTTAAGAAAAAAAAAGTCAGATACCACTTCATAGTCTTCCAAACAGCACCAACATTTAAGGGGAAATTTATTTTGCATTTGCATCCGAGATTTGAATGCCAAAATAGTGTATAAAATATACAGATGATTACTAGTCCTTCAACCTTGCACTGGATTTGTGGCAAATGAGAAAGCATTTGCAATTTCTATTTTTTTTTTACAGTTTAATAATAGCTGCACAGTGAATAATTATGGCCTCTTAAGGTGAAAGAGAAACTTGTTATTTCAGAATACGAAGAAAAAATGTTTTTTTTCTAGTCCTTGTCTATGGAAAGAACTAGTTTTCTTTATTTTTAAGTAGAAGAGACTACCTCCCTAACAGACTTCTGCAGAGCTTCAGATGAACTCTTCCCATTCATCTCTGGGAACATGGATTTGCAAGTGCAGACTGTTAAGATTTAACATTTGCTGGAGTGCACTCAGAGGAAAGGTTGTTGGTCAAAGATGGTCAACACCCTTTACAGAAAGGAAGTCTGCATATTCAACTAATTCAAGGTTTTGCACTGAGCCTGGAATCCTAAGAATTATAGATGCATTACACACACCTTGTTAACTGAAATAAGGTTAACTATCTTCTTTCACCATGAAGCGTTTGAATGTTTTTCAATTTCTTCAACAGTAACCATCATTTTAACAAGCAGTCCCATAGTTTGTTCTTTTTACCTACCTGGCCTGAAGCTGAGTAATTACCAGATGAACTGGAAAAAGTAAATGAGCAATCACTTTACATAAAATTGAGTATTTGTGTGAACAAGTCTACACTTTTCACCTTATTTGGCATCACCAATGTTTAGCCTACAGCATTGGTGACGTTATCTAGAACATATAGGCAAATTGATGCCCGTGTCACAAGTCTTTTTCAAAACCATTGTTACAATCAATGCAGTCTGTTCAAAAATTTCATCTGCAATCACCCAAGGCGTATACAGATTTAGTCTGATCACTCATTTATCCCTCAGGCAAAAGGAACAAGTTTGTTGGATACCAAGGACAAAGCGAGACACATTTCCTTTGCTCTCCTCTTTTGTCAAAACTGCTTTACTTTCAGACTGCACGTGTCAACATCCATTTGCAGATGTTTTGCTGCTCAGACACTACTAATACAGTTTAAGAAGTCATTCTGCTATAGCAATGTCTTAAAACAGTGACAAGAAACCTTGACAGTTATTTTTTGAAGACTGTGTATCTTGAGTGCTCGAGAGTGTGGGAATATAGTCACTGCCTCTCTCTCTTTGCTAAGCAGCATTCTCAATACTGTGTTACTCGCCCAATAGCAGCAGCCACAGTTTGACACCAGGACATGCAGTGACAGAAGGGAGAATCATCATACATCAAACAGAGCTGTAGCCTGCAAGGCAAATTAAACAACCAGAGCTTCTTCAAGCACCTTAGAAGAGAACAGAGAAGGAAGAAATGGGGCTGTTCTGCAATGTGTAAGGAGAAATTTTGTATCGACTTCTTCAAAATTAACTGTATGTTTACAGATAGCCAAAACCAAAACTTAACACTGGATATAAAACAATCATTAATGGGGAAAAAGGGATATGGAAATGTAAGCCACAAAACACAAAATTCAAGCAGAAGGCACAAAGGTTAGTGCACTACCTCTGCAGGCTGGATCACTTCCAGCCTACAATACTCAAAACACAAGAGCTCACCCATGATAGGATTTCCAGCGTGTCTGTCAAGTGACAGATGGACACACACACACTGGCCAACAGAGCAGCAGTAGTAGCTTCACTTAAACAGGGCATGTAAGAAACCAGGCTTCTCAACTGTTACTCTCATCTCCAGGCATACCGTCTTTTGGAACATTTTGAGAGGTTACAGACATTGAAACACAAGCTATTACAACACACAGGCAACAATATAACCCAAACCACATTTTAAGTTACATTTTGGTTACATTTGGTTATTTTTTTTTAATTTCTGAGACAGGATCCAGAAAGATTAGACAGTTTTAATGAACACCACATTGAATACAGTGCCACGTAGAAAACTTGTACAGCTAGAGAACATAATTATTTATAGAGAAACACCAAAAAGGATTTAGTTAAAGAGGAATACAACAAAGTAATACAAAAAGATATTACTGGAATATCTTTGTGAGATGATTCTGAAGTCAATCTTTTCATTATTAAACTTTCTTCAAAATTTATGCCTATGACAAAAAATAGGCTACATGTGCAAAATTGGGAGGGTACAGTAGGGGATGAACAAAGCATACAAACAAATGGATGTTAGACATTTTTTTTAAAATTCAGTCATACAGGATGCAAAAACATTTGTCAATAAAAAATATTCACATACTACTTGATAACATGACAGATTTGAGAGCCTTTAATGTAGCCATGAGAGAAGTAAATCCTATGATAACAGCAGAACTATTTAAGCCTTACTACAAGTTGCTTTCAAGACCTCATCTAGTCCTTTCCTTCGAATTAATTCAAAAAGATAAAGATCTGTAGAAAACGGTCTGTTCTACAAGATATTACTCCCAAAAACCTGGCTATATTAAGACACAGAAGAGGTTGCGGGCAATTGCAGGTCTCTAGAAATAAAGTTAACAGAATATACAGAAAGCTATTAAAAAAGACAAAGCTGACCTAGTAACACGAGCACCACTGCAATGGGAATTTGGGATGAAATACAAACAGCTTAGGAAACACTCTGCTACGTAACAGTCTCGCTGCAAAAGATGGATTCAGTCACCCACGGGGCTCTTCTATTTCAGTCCTAAAACAAGGCTCAAGTGTATCATGTTAGAAAAACAAAACAAACCCTTCTCTTATTTAATTAATAAGCTAGTTTTAGTTGAGGCCCATCATGCAATTTTGGATTGCTCTGATTTGGTAGTACTTATACTACAAATTATATACACAAACTATTATAATTTACACATGCCTTCCCACATAAGCAATTCCTAAAGGCTTGTAAATTTAAATCAAACAACAAGATTAAAATTCTGTAGTCTTTCTTAATTTTGCTTTTAATAAGAGCGACATAAACCTTTTATAGTTTCCAGCAAGGACAGAAACAAGGAGAAACCTCTAAAAGACTGAAATTACATGGAGTTAAATTTATTTTCTAGAAGCAGTAAGCTACATCGGCCCCCTAATTTGCTGTCCCCGAGGAGTCAGTAACATATAAGCCATCTGCCCTTCATGAGGAAACACCTGTAGGAGATAGTACAAAGACCCTGCCTCATTACGCTACAGCTACTTCAACCATTTATTACCTCGATAATTAGGTTGTTTACCTTTTAAGATGATGGTTATCCTCACCATAAAATAAGAAAGAATGGTAAAACACACACACATGCTCTCTCCAAGTCAAAAAGTAGTAAGCATAGCAAATGCAACTGCTGCAATTAGTGAGAAGTGTTATTCATCTGTAGTACTGGGGAGAGTTACTTAAAAGCTTAAATATATGAAAACACCATGACTGAAATACGAGCAAGGGTTTTGTCATTCAAGCTGAATGTCCCAGCCTATTTAGAACTGCAATTTGTGCACCACAAAAAAAAAAAAGTATCTTGTATTTTATTTCCTACTACTAATAGACACACTAGCACCCTGCTTCGCACAGGGAAGTTTAACAGGCAAAGGTTTATAGTGGTTTACTTTACTGCTTGCAGTAGTAATCGTAACTTAATAGATCAGCTAGGAAGTTTGTGTAACTCCCCAAGGGCAGTATCACCTACTGGTGATACCACTCACTTTTCTCAAGTCCCTGCCCGCTTTCTGTCCCAAGCTAAGCTACTTGTTTTCAGCTTAAGAAATAGGACACACAGAAGACTGAATGACAGACACTCGGGATTACATTCTAGTGTCAATCTGACACTTATGAAGTCAGTATTACTAAGGAGGGTGGTATGTCCAGTTCCTCATTCTTTACTCCCAGCCCAGGCATGGTAATTGGCTTCAGGACTCTCAAACCAGTAAGTTGAGTTCCCTTCAACATATTTTTGATACTCATCTTGGCTCTGGCACACATCCTTCCCTATTATCCTTCCTACCTTTCAGCACCTGAATTAGGAGGAGGAAGGTGGAAAGATTAACCATGGATCATATTCTGTGAGATGAATCAGAGACATTGTAGTTCTTGAGTACCTCTTGAGACAAAGTCATTTTTCAGCCCGCACCTACACCCTGAGAGCCCCAAGTTGTAGATAGGTGAATGATCTCTTCTAGCCATTAAAACTTCTAACATACTCCATTTTAAAACAACCGTGCCTAACCAAAGCTGTCAGCAAAAATAGAATTGCATAGACTACATTGATTACTGAATTCAAACAGTTAAAAGAGAAGCAAAAACTTCACTACATGAAATGCAGCTATCAACACCAAACCTAAAGTGTATACATGGTATTTTTCCACTTGACAATGCCCATTAAAAAGATTCTTCTAATAAGCATAATTTTAAGCTTAAAAGGACCTTTTTTTCCCCTTACTACTCATCAACTGCCAGTGTTGACTGACTCTGTCTGGGTGCCAAGCATTTTATTCCCCTTTTTCTGCAACTCTGAACTGATATCAATGCTGTAAAACATGAAATATAAAAGTTCACTCGCATTTGTGAAAGGAGAGTATGTTCTTTTAGTTCAAAAATTGGTATAATGTGGGACAAAAAACCTCAAGCAGAATTTTGAAAAGATAAATAAGGGCAAGCAACATTTCAGACTGTATAATTATAAGTTCCATCTTCTGAAGACCAACACAATTTGGATTTCTCAGAAACCACATGCAGCGATAACTTCTTGCTCAATTTCAGTGGTACAAGCTATTGTTTCTCCTGCTTTCTCTCCTCCTTAGTTCTCTGCCTACAAATGAGACTATGCACACAATAACCAACTTAGAAAAGTTAGTATAGATAAATCAAGTTATATTTAAAAGGTGTTAATAAAAGCTCTGATTTGTTATAAGCACTGAGTCTACTGATCCAAAGCGAGAAATCTAGAAGGAATACAATTCAGAGTCAGTCACTAAATCCAGACACCAACTGATGCAGGAAATGCAGAGATCTTACTTGTTCATGAGATTGTTTAAGCTAGAGAACATCAGGATAGCCTACACGAAGTACAGTCGTCCATCTTCATTAAACATTTTAATGGCAAAAAGCTGGAGTATAACTAAATCATGTCAAATACCTCAAAACACTCCAGGAAAGTAATAGCCAGATTTCACTGTGTGCCAGTCACCAGTTTTAAATGCAGAACTACCAGTCTGATCTCCCATGGGCAGCAGAGCACATCAGAAGCACACCTACAACTTCTACACCCACTAGTATAGAACAGTACTTGATTTATGGTTTCAAGCAAGAGAATCTTCTCAGACACCACAAGTACCCTGCCTCAAGCATTTAGTGATAATTAACATTTTCTAGCTATTCAGACTATGATTTTTTGGTTTAACTTGTGGTCTCCTTGTAATCAGTGCTGTCGACCACAGCCTTTCTGCTAATCAGGGATCTCCCCAGACGTAAAAGGTTGGGGAAAAAGGAGCAAAATCCAAGTCTCTAACAGAGTTCAAAACATTCAGATGGTTCCCCTCAATGCATTCTGAGTAGTCCATTTCAGACTTAGATATGAGGCATGCAGCATACTCAGCATCATTTCAACAGAACTTCAGCCTGCTACTTAGGTTTTCATCATATGCCCTGATTAATGCACCCAACAATCACACCCTGGAATGAGAACACATGCATCCTTTCTGTAGAAAGAAAAATGCCAGCTCAAAATTGTCCAATGACATTATTCTCATTTCCTAAGAGTCTATGATCTGGAATGTAAAGGGGCAACTCCACCATTATGCCATGAAGAACTAATTAAAAATGACATTCAAAAGTAAGAAAGCCCATACAAGAAAGGTAACAGGAAAATAGTAGCCACAACATTGACAAAAACCCCAGACAGTCAGAGCTATCAATGTCTGCCAACAGGGCTCAAAACCAGCTGTTGGTTCTGCCAAATAAGCTTGTCTCTGAAATACATTCCTTTGTCATCCTCCCAGTGGCACCCAAACAGGATTTCCTGTATTAAACTCATTTTTCAGCATTAAGTACTGCGCACAGTGAATCCAGCTTTAAAAATATTGACATTAAGGGCATAGTGTTTACCCTTTGCATAGCTATTGAGTGGCGAGTCCCACTACCCAGAATTAGTACTTTTAAGAGAAACTTATTATCCCATATTTTTCCCAATTTTGACTATGATCTGAAAAATTCCCCAACAGCTTTTGTTTGGTTCATTTAACAATAACAACTCCTACTACAGGCAAAAGCTTCAAGAGGTGTAGGCAGGGAGAAACCTGCGCTGTTACACTTTCTGGGAGGCCCGTGTTCTGTGGTATCACACTTCCCAACTTCCCAGCTGCTGCTTTAGGTACAGACAAAACCCATTTAGGGAACTGAATGAGATCATACTTTAACAGATTTATTCAGTGTTAGAATAATTTCTGTACACCCTCTTTTTCTGTTATGTAAAAGTTGTCATTTGCTGGAGCAAACAAAGGAATACAATTGCTTCAAAGAAAAGTGTAGCTTAAGCTCATTTGGGAAGCGACACCTCTCTCATTACCAAACAATTACCATTTATTATCTCTAACCTGCCTTGCCGCAAACAAAGACAATCCGATTCATTTGCACATCATAAATATTGCAACAGTCACACGCAGGAGCTGGTCCTACGCAGCAGCTGTGCTGTAAAACTGAATCAGAAAAACCGGGAGCCAAAAAGATTGCCACCACGTCAACCGGCACATCCTCCGCGAGCACATGAACACTCGCTTCTTCCGCAGCCCATCCTCAGCCGCCTTCTGCAACCAGGCAGCAAGGTTGTGAGGAGCGTGGCTCCTGATGGCCTCCCGCAGGAAACCTTCTGTGTTGTGTCTCATTGCAAACGTTTTCTGAATATTCTGATTCCATTTTGTCTTCCTTCCCCTTTCTTATTAATACTACAAACACCCTTTTTCCCCCACAAACTCCCCTTCTCTAAGTTTTTCTGAACTCCAGGCCAGAAAACACTTGCAAGTCACCACAACCATCTTTCTCTTCTCTCCTTCCCCCACTAAGTCATGCAAACTTAACACCTAAGCAGCCAACCGTCAATTCTTCCCATATTTACCTCCTTGAATTTCAAACTCAAAAGGTGGAGTTCAGGGACAAAGGATCCTTGAAGGCTGCCTTTAGGAAGGGTTAGAGATCAGCAGGACTTTCTTGGATAGCAGTTCGAGACAAAAATCAGTGGTCATCTTTGGTTTAGTCCATAGAAAACCGTAACTTAGCATCCCTCTGTGCATGCTGTTCCAACAGGGCTGTCAAATTTCACACACTATGATAGCTACAGCTTGGTATACTCAAATGTGCTGTTAGAACTGTTCATTTCACCTTCCTCGCTGCTCTACAACACATACAACAGTTTTCCAATACTTGGAGATTCCAGTGTAATTCATAACTCCTCATCACAAACCCGTGCCCATCCTGACACTATGGTCAACCTTCCAGTAAGGTTCAGGCTTACATCTTTTTCTCACCACCACCACCACTCACATCACTGCCTTCCTCAATCATGATGCATATTTGATAGTCAATCCTTGACAATGCCACTATTTGGATTACATATTCCTTGGGAAAAATGAATCCACCCTTCTACACTTTCTGTAGGACTCATCGTTACTAAATATAAAGAGTGAACTGGTTTTATTCTTATACAATGAAGTCATACAAGAAAACAGGCCTTTATAAAATGGAGAAGGGGAAGAAAATCAAATACATCTACCTTAATAAACTTGTTTAATAAAACCACAATTTGAGCAAAGATGAAGTCCTATGTACAAGATTGAGTATAAACATACCCTAAAGCAAGTTTCATCTTCTAGAATATCCACACTCCTGTAACGAGCTGCGTGGATTCTCAACATAAGACTTCTGGACTGTTGGGTTTCTCCCCCAGAAAGGACAAGCATGCATCATTCCCATTTGTTTTCAGTTAGAAAATACTATGAGAAAATGGCTACCATTACATTATTCTCCATTTGGATTATATGGTACTCCAAGGCTCATATAAACTTAAAGAACAAAATAAGAGAATTCATTCTTCTTGAAAGACAGGTCTCTGTTTCCAAAAAAAATATGCACATTCCTGTCCACAAACATCTCTTCCTCACCAGTGACCCCACCTTCAACATTCAAGAAAATAAACCAGATTTTTTTTCCTCTCAAGTACATGTCCATTAGATATTTTTTACATGATCAACAGGATGCTTTTTTTTTTTAACTGCACAAAAATATGGGGATGTGCTCGCTATTTTTAGGCACACCACAGCGACATGAAAATATTTTCATGACAAGGAAAGCCAGGAAATTAGACATTTGACTAATGACCTTTAATAAAGTCTAAGTTCCTTTGGACAGCATGAATTACTTACGTATTTTGCTTTGGGGTAAAATGTGTCACTTTCCCTTTCAGTACAAAGCAAATCTTTATTTTTACAACATTTTGTCTCAAGCAAGACCACGAAATCAAGCTACAAGCTTTAAGCACCTTATTATAAACCCTTGCAGGTCATGGCTCATAATATCCACAGTGGACTACGGAGGCAGAGGGAGAACACACTCCTTAAAAGACAGTTTTTGTCAAGAGAGGAGCTCAGAGATTAAGGTGACAGATGGCAGATGCCAACCAATACATGTACAATTTATATATTCAGAACTACTATTTTACTGTTGGAAAGCATCTGAGCAAGGCATGTAATTCATATAGCTAAGTTTAAGCATTACTTAAGTCTCTTAACTAGAGTAACAAGAATGCAAGTTAAATCAACATGCAGGGTCGGGACTGAAGAGGATTATTTTTTTTAGGCCTCATTTAATTACTCCATAAAAAACATATATACATCCTTTTTCTTAATAACATTGTTTAACAGATTGGTGTAATCACACCACAGAGCTCAAGAATCCTTATTACAAGTGCTTACAAGAAATCCTCGTGTATCCTTTAAACTAATTGGCTATTAAAGGTTTTTAGTCAACCTGATGCTTATACATTGAGAAATTGCAAGGGTGTCTGTTCTATGTACTTCAGTATGTTTAAAATATTTCTGAACATATGTATAAAAAGTATCGAGATTGTGCATATAAAAAACATACTCATAGGATGTAGCTGCCTTTCCAGTGGAGAGAGAGAAAAGTACTTCAAGAGCCCTGTTTACCCAGGTGGTTCAACTTAGAACATCCTGCACCTACTTCAATGCTATATAAATTTCAGCCAAGCCTCTTACAACCTACCAAACACAGGGAAGTTACCACAGACAGGCCTTTATTAACAGGTCAGTATCATCAAGGACAGCACTATATCTTCGAACTTGGAAGGCACATGGTACTTACTCTTCCACTGAGACATGTGTTAGCTTGATATTTAATTACAGTATAATATTAAACTTTCACTAATTTTTCTCCCACAATATCATTACTCTCCAGCTTCTTTACGAGTTGAAACAATGGAAGAATTAAAAAAATAAAATTCCATCTCAATGAGATGGCTAGGATTGATAGCTTTGCTATTACTAGGCAGTACTGTAAAGACATTATAGCAAGTTAATAAGCCTAGAAAACAAGAATATATCTGCATATTTATTTTACAACGTTTGCTTCCTTCCTATTTGCTACACTAGTGAGCTGGCATTACTTCTTTCAATTAAATCCTACATTTTGAATAACAGCGTAAAATTGTCTATCTTCCACCCAACACAAATCAGGCCTCTTTCAAAGCACAAAGACTGTTTTTTCCATCATTCACTTGTACAATATGCAAAGAATAGCTGTCAATTCGTTAGCATCCCTGACAGCATAATTGCCCAACAGAACATGAGAAACATGAGGAGGGTCAGGACTAAGAGATACCAGCAACACTCCTCCTTGCAAGCTTTGGTACTAATTTAGGATTCTCCTTCATTAAGATTCCCCTCCAGTCACTGTTGCAGCAAAACAAGGAAATTGTAGAAGAAGGTTGAGAAAGCCTTGAAAGCCAGGGGTTAGTTTTGTACCACTCCTACTGCTTTTGAAAGAAAGCAGTAGCATCACTCACTAATACTGGCCTCTTCTTTTCAAGAGCAGGATTATCTTTTCCACTAGCTACAAGATCCCATTTTCTAACTTCTTACCTGGTGCACGCTCCCCTACCTAAGTACGAACACACGTGCAAGTTGTTCCTCCACGGATGCCCAGTGAAAGTACATCTCATCGGAGGAATCTATCTTTCTTCTCATTTTGCTGCTGTCAAGTCATTTTTGCCTTATACTATGAAAAAGTTACATGCAGCAGCAGAAATGCTGAGGATGTGACAATACAGAAGATAAAGAAAAACCCAAGCTACACACCATTAACTTGTCAAATATCCATAGTTACTTTAACCCTGAGTCAGAAATTTCCTTTTTGTAGACATCTTTTAAGATACTACAGTAATAACTGGGAAACTCTGACTTGACCCCTCCCAAATTTACAGGTATTGGCATATGTCAGTTATGAGGTTTGTTTTCATATTGAGGACACCTTTTAGAATAAATTTTGGTAGAAAAATAGAAGTATCAGTATTCTCTCTGCAAAATTTATTTGATAAGCTTTAAAGTGCCCATCTCATCTGAAGTAGTACCACCTCTTGTAGCACTTGAGCAAATACACCAATTCATGTAAGCAATTCAATGCTACACACCACTGCAAAACAGGTATTTTTCTGGAGTTGTGTTCTGTATTAGAAGAGGTTTTTCTGTATCACAATGCAATGGAAGTAACATTTTTATTACTGACAGGAAGCCATTCCTTACAAGACCCAAGAGTAGCTTTAATTCTCAGTCTACGCATAATAGTTTCATAATAATCCAGCTTTTACTGACTGAAGTATAAATGAGAAATACTGGTGTGCATTAGGCCATTTATGAACTTATTTTAATAGCTCCTTATTCCCTGTTACAAAATTTTAAAGAAGCAGATGCCCAATTCAAAATTTTAAAGAAGCAGATCAAAGCAGAGACTGGCTCTAGTTATATCCATCTCCAACCTTTGCAACTGTTTTAGCATTAATGATCCAGGAAAACTTTTTTTTTTAAATTTATTTTTAAAGCTGCAGTACTATTGACTCCACCTGATTAATTCTGGGCCTTGGAAATACCAGCATATCTAAATATCTACTGTTAAAATCTTACATTAACTGAAGAATCTTCAGTCTTCTTAAAGAAGTTTATTTATATTCCACTTCCTGAAATGTAAATTCAGAGTTTCCTGAGAGAAAAGTGTTCATGACTCACTGTGGTGGTTTTGCCAGATATATCCCTTTAAATCTGAGCAAGTCAGGCAGTATGGGTAGCTTATATAAATTTGAAAGAAAACATTTTCCTCAGGTTCCACCAACATAACAGTTTCTAGAGTTCTACTTTCAATCACGCCCAACTTATACTTCCTGTGCAACAGCACCCAAGTAAAGGATGTCTCAGCAATTTTCAGTCTTGCACAATGTGTAACTTAGAAAAACTACAGGGTTACCTTCTTAGGGTTCAGAAAAGGTATTTCAGATGGGAATAGAGGGAAAGTGAACTTGTAAGACCTGAAAGAAACAGCAGAACCGATTTTGCTTCGTATCCTCCTTTCTCTGTTCCGAGGAAACACACAAAGAAAATTTAATAATCATCTTTGCAGCTTTGTTTAAAATACAGTAAATTAATCCTGATAGCCTCAGTTGCATTTTCAGGATAAAAACTTTTTATTAGCATATTCACAACAACCGAAATCCACTGAAGTGAAATATGGTTTAAAAGGCAGCTCCACTAGTTCAGACAACTTCAGAAGCTGCTGTATGACTAAATAAAGTATATTTCTCTGCTTAACAGAGTGAAGGAATTTATCCTCCCAACGCCCTAAAGGCTTTTGATGCCTTTTTTTTTTCCCTGAGAACTGTTTAATAGCTATGGCTTAAATCCAGTGTACGGTTTTGGCAGCTGCTGATGGACCACTCCATCTAGTTGCTGCTCCCCTATTTGCTATACTCAACACGTGCTGCTAAATGCATGCTGTCAAAGCGCTACAGTGATTCACTTTTAAATCTGGATTGGGACTAGTTTGAGAAGTTCCTTCTTAATTTCAGGTGTGGAAAACAAGAAAACATAAAACACACAGTCTGTTTTCCTCTCAAATTTGGCATGCCAGTTTGCAAAAGACATAAAAAGAATCATCAGGTGACAAAAAAGACAACTTTTTCCACTGTTTACAGAGCAAGCTTTAATTAAACAAACCATGAACCTTCCTACGGAGCAACAATGCAGCTATGAAAAACAAGCAAGTCTAACGGCTACTGGAAGTCTATTTTTTGTCTCTGTAGTTTACACAAGCAGCACTGTCTCCGAAATTACTGTTCAGCTATGATGGAAACAGATCTGTTTTCAGATTACCAAAACAGAACCTCTATCCAGTACAGCTGGGCACCAAGAATTAAGAAAGAAAACTTTTTCAAGTATTAATATACTTTATGCCAGTATTTTTGTTTCAACCCCCTGTGTACAATACAGACTTCTGAGAGAACAAGAGCATCCCAAACACAAATACAGATCCTATGCTCAACAGTTGAAGAACACTTAGTCACAGAAAAGATGGGCAGCCTTAGATACCAAGAAGTTAATATATTTCATTTTTAATGACAACAAAAGGTTAAGCCTTTGTCAGGTTTTAGATTATGTTTTTGTACAGAAGTAAGAGAGACTATAAGCTTTACTGTAAAAGAAGAAACTGGGAGTTAATGGAGATCTTGAGGAGTTATTTACTTTCTTTGCACTTGCAAGTTAAAAGTTTTATTTCATGTATTAATTCTGGATGATGCTTTGGGTTTTGAGGCAGTGCTGGCAGTGTATCCACCAATGACAGCACAGACAACTTCGTTTTCTTTTGGTTTGCCTGTTTTTAAGTAAAGGAGAACGAATGTAGGTCTTCCATGCAAGGATGCTTCATCAAAATTCAAATCTTTTGCTTGTTTTAATTGGCGTTACCAGTGTTGCTTTCAATTTCAAATTGACATAACCCATTTTTTTTTTTAAGCAACAAGATCTTGAAGTATCAGATTTGTATTTACAGATACTATACTATCAATGAAAGAGGGACCAAAAGGTTAACTACCTCACAATTTTCCCCCATAAGCACTGTTTTGTACCCAAGTATAAAAGTACAGAAAGGTTATTTATCTAAATTTATTAAAAGTATATCTGGTCTCCCCAGCAGAAAATTTTATCCACTCCCTCAAAACCGTACAATCACAGATCTATAGATTTCCCCCCTCGTCCTGCTTCACAATTGCAGCATTTTGTTTTTGAAAGACATGCCAGACTAGTAAGATCAGAACTAATACCACAAAAGATCCAGCCAGCCCATGCCCTGCACATCCTCTTGAAACATGAAACACAGTCGGTAGCCCAACCCTCATGTTTAAGTCAGCCTAATGGTTTCATCGAGCAATATTTACCATCTTACCATTCTTGTCTCCCCCTTTCTGCTCTCCTAAAAGGGTTTGTAATTAGTTGCACTGTATTTTTGTAATTCACTGGAAGACAGAGGACTGTTTCAGTCTCTCTTGGTACCTTTTATGAATAGCAGTATAGGGAGGTAAGACACACCTACTAACCTCAGACATCCAAAAATTAGGAACCTCTGTAAATCAATTAGCTCAGCAGTCATTTAATTCATTGGTAAAGTAATACTTGTACAGGAAGGTATCAAGGAGACTACAAGCATTTCAGTAAATTTCATTAATATTAGAGCTGTTATTATCACTCCTACACTCCTCTCCAGACAGGTCTATAAAAAGAACAGCCTGCTAAGGCAGTCTAACCTAGCTGACATGAGCTGAGACATCTGCAAAAGCTCCTTTGCCAGTACAGTTTATGTCGCTTCTCAGAACAAAATGAGTATTTGGTGACATGACATGATCAAAAGCATTTTTGCCAATATAAAACTGGTAAGAGCATTAAGTTAGGCTGGTGTCACTGTACCGGAGAGCATCACCGACATCTCCTTCTGAGAATCCCAGTCCAGAAATAAACTCCCACAGCCACAGTAGTGTATGCAATTTATATATGACACTACAGTCACTTAAGTCAGTGGATGAAGAGCATTACCAATACCGTTTATTTAAATCAAGAAGATGCTAAAATCCAATTCTAGTTAAAGCACACTTCTCCCTGGGTCTGAGTGAAATCAATGAAGAAGTGGGTGGAAAAAAAAGAAGCCAGAAATAAGTTAAGTTGGTCATACTGAAAAAGCCCTTCACATTATTTTGCAATGAAAGATATTCAGATACTCACTTCTACAAATTGAAATTAAAGAGGTTATCTTAAAATAGTTGTGTTTAAGCAAAAAATGGCTGAGTCGCTGCTCTGTTCTTATATAACCTTCCTCCAAAAGTTACTTTCTTCTGCCATTACAGTCAATGAAACAGTATGTCTGTCTTTCTAAAGAACCACAGATCAAGTGCCAAGTGGCTGGAGGGGAGAGTTAACAGGAGCGGAGGAAAAGGAGCTACCTGGAAACATGTACCACATACTCTGACCTCCTATCTTCTATTTCATTCCTTTTCCTATGTTACTCATCTGGGGCTTAGCCTTTAAAAAACCTGCCAAGTTCTTAGAAAGACATCGTTCTGGTCAAGTGGGTAATAACCATCTACTACATGTTAAAATGTCATACAAAGCAGCACCTACTCTGTTGGCTTCTCGATTGCTTCTGGTGAGCATCACTGCACTTCATTATTTAACAGCTTCCTCAGCCTTCAGAAACTGCCTGGACTAGTGGGCTGAAGGTTATTAACATTTTAAAATGCTCACAGCTAATATTTCAAGTTGTCCAAGAGAGTAATTATAGCCCATATGATTCTTAAATATTAGCACCTGTTCACAAGTTATGATCCAAGTACACTTTCAATCTGGCCATTACATTTCTTTCACATGTGAACATTTTTCCCCCCACATAAGCTACACTAAGTTTCTCTTAAAATAAACAGAATAAAATATCAATACCAAATTATTTTTCTTGGGTTGGGATAATGAAGGATATTCCATTTGGAAGAAAAGTTTATATTAACACAGAAATACACTAATATATACAAAAGCGCATTCTATGGAGTTACAGGCTGCTCTCTTCCTTCTGAAGGAAAAAAGAACTACAGATGGTTATTTGAATATCTCATCTAGGCAAGCCCCACATGGAAGAGAAGACTAAACAACATCCACTTCCATTAGCAACACCCATACCCAGATGCACACCTTCACTCAACCTGTCTAACCATAAAACACCCCCCTCCTCTAGTTAGAGAAGAGGGTCAAAGTTACCTAAAACTGTAGCAGACTCCCTAACAAAAGTCTGCTTAAGTCTTCCAGATTGAAAAGGTAGCAGCAAAAAAATGATTAGTGAAACTATTAAGTTTGACTGGTGAAAGCTTTTATCTCATACTCAGAATTTTGAATACTTTCATAGGTGAACCATGAAAACCCAAGAATCCACCTAAGGATGAGGTGTAAGTGAATTAGCTACTGAAGACTACGTGATCCTTCCACATACACGTACCAAGTCAAGCTGCAGGACATCAGAGGCATCTTTATCATCCTTAAAGAATTGGAAGATAACAAAAATCATCTTCTCCTGGGACTGTTAAAAGTAAGCACACATGGGTGGCAGGAAAGCAGGGTCCAATCAAGCTATTGTGGTATTTTAGAATTAATTTTTTAATGACTTGGCTAATGTAAATGGCTCTAAGGTCCCTCCAAACAGCAGCCTATCACCTGTCCCATCAACAGAAAAGCATTTAAGATCTGCCATGTGAAACAGGCAACATCTTTCTGCTGTCCACAGGGCAGCAGTTACAGAAGAGCAGTAATGTCAAAATGCAGAAACACCAAAAAAGTTTATTCCGCTACATTGCTATCCTTGGAAGCACTGTGACTTCCAGTGATGCTCAGAGGAGCTGGACACAAAAATACACACTGGAGGCTTTATTTATAAGTAGTCAAATTGGCTGGAAAAAAAAGAGCACTCGAGTGCTCCGCTTTCTCTCACAGCTCTAATGACAAAAGAGCAAAACAGTTTGTAAGCAAATATTTTAATGCCAAACAAAAATACACCTTTTACCCTCTCTCTCAGTTTACATTGACTATAAGCATGTACTTTCCTGGTATCCAGATCTACAGTTTTTCCCCACCACTCGTTTGTGAACTTTCAAACAAGCAGCAGCTAACCAAAAAATGCATAAGTTCGATTTCTATGTAGTTTTGAGAAATAAGATTAAGCATCTACAGAGTTCCAGCAGAAGTTGTTAATTAGTACTTAATTCTGGATGCCATCTACAGTTTTCAAGCTGGCTTAATGTTTGAGTAACTTACTTGGCACCTGACTTTCCAGACTACATCCTTAACAGATCAGGTTAAAGACTGAAACTGCTACCCATAACCCCAAACATCAAATAACCATCTGGAACATGCCCTCATTCTTACACTCATTTTACAGTCCTCCTACACAAAGTGGGGAATTTTTGTTGGCTTTTTTAAAGAACACTCTTTATTTGTTGAAACTGCGGATAACTATGAAATGATACATCTATATTACTAGCAACTGTACCTCACACTAACTAGAGAAAGACAATAAGACACAAACAAAATAACAAAAAAACCTCCACAACTGAACACTGAGTATATTCCTGTCATTTCAAACATTTCATACTATCAAATCAATGCAATGTCAGTGTAGTAAGTTAGTTTCAGTTGCCCTAACTCATTTAACTCTTAATGCAAAATAAAACAAAACCAAAGAAACCGCACGCACCCCACAGGACAGCAAGGGCATTTTCTTGATTTTATCCAAGTATAAACAGATGTTTGAATAGAATTTTTTAAATATAAACACAGTCAGAAACCATTTCTAATGTGTGTCATTTCAGTATCATGTTGTTATTACTGGGAACTTTCTTTTTTTAATAAAAAGCAAATGTAAACTACAGAGTTGATTAACTAGAAATTTCATAAGTAACAAGCCAAAAAAATTATAGTGTGGGTTTGGGTTTTTTTAAGAAAATCAACATACAAAGAGATGTCAGTACAACTATGTCATCCTTCAGATTTTGACACTGTATGGGATTTATAAGAGGGACATTTTTTGAGGCTGGGGAAGGAATCTGTCCCATATGCGGCAAGTACACTTTAGTGCTTATGACAGACTGAATTCCCATTTACCCCAACACATTTTTCTTGCATTGTTCATTACCAAAGTGAATAATATAGCAATTTTAGAAAACTGAATCCTGGCAGCACCAACGAATCAGAAATACAGATCCACACACAGAAAGGCCTGCAACTGTGAAAAGAATGAAAAGAGAAATGAGAATAAAATGTAGAATGAGAAGACATAAAAAGGAAAAAAAAACCCACCCACTTCACAGTTGATATTAACTGGCAGAAAAAAATACCTTCCGCTCATTCAAGAAAGTAATTATGCAATAGAAATACAATATGCAAGTTGACACACACAGAAGACAACCCACTATGTGGGTGATGCTGTATCAAGTGGTCCAACATTTCTTCTCTATCTGGCTTTTATCAGATTACTATCTTGCCCCTACATGGAGGCTTCTCATGACACTTTCTGTATCTATCTTGGATCAAAAGACAATCTCCTGGTTAACAGATGGTCCTACACATCATGTATTTACCTTCCCACGACCCCTTTTTTAATTTTTTATTTCTAATTAGAGGAAAAACATTTATTAAGTTCTTCATATATCTTCTGATAAACTAGAATGGTGAATTAATTCCCCAGGAATAATTTCCTTTTAAGATTCTCAAAATAAAGGATTTCTAAATAAAGTTGGAATCTATCTGGAAAGCTACTGTACATAAATACATGTTCCTGAACAGCAGACTCCTGACTAAAATTTTCAAAATGACTCATGACTGCAGCATCTTCAAGTTCTGCAAGCATATTCCGAGCAGGTTATCATTCCAGAGCACCTGCAATGCAGGTATCACTGGGGCCATACTAACCTTAGAGCTGGAATTTGCTCAAATTTGGGGTTGTTCAGCCTGGAGAAGAGAAAGCTCCAGGAATAATTTATAGCAGCCTTCCAGTACCTGAAGGGGGCTTACAAGGAATCTGGGGAGGAGTACTTTTTACACAGGCAGGTAGTAACAGGACAAGGGGCAATGACTTTAAACCAAAAGAGGGTAGATTTAGACTGGACATCAAGAAGAAATTTTTTACTGTAAAGGTGGTAAGGCACTGGAACAGGTTGCCCAGAGAAGCTGTGGATGCCCCATCCCTGGAAGTGTTCAAGGCCAGGCTGGATGAGGCTTTGAGCAACCTGGTCTAGTAGAAGGTGTCCCTGCCCACGGCAGGGGAATTGGAACTAGATGGTCTTTAAGGTCCCTTCCAACCCAAATTAGTCTATGATGATTCTATTAAGTGCTTTAACATCAGCAACCCACTGCTGAAGACCCTTGCATTTCCTGCAGACCACCATGTGTGATGGTCTGCCACTGGATGCAGCCATAGCTCCTCTACAGAACAAGATCTTGCTTTTACAAAGACTTACAGTCACTGCTTAGCCATTTTCTTCTAAAACACACACACATGCATGTTGAAAGGTAAACGTCCATTCTGAAATTTTAGAGAGCATTCTAATACTAAACTGAGTCAAGGATGCAAAAAGAATCATCCTCAGCACTCCACACATCCTCTTCCCTTACTTTACAGCCACCTATTCTACAAAGTACACTGAATACAAAATTACTCTTTTTTACATGCAACCTGATTCCAGTGGTTTCAAGGCCAATTTTCATCAGATAGCAAAGTACCAAGAAAACACCACCCCTCTATATTTTACAGCTGGAGGACAAGACACCGAGGTCAGATACGAAAAGATTTTTGTTGTAATTGCAGGTCCCTGTTACTTTTGAGGGTTAGCAATTAGGAATACAAGAAAAGCCAACAGACAGCCTAATTAATATGGTGACTATTTGAAAGCAAAAGAAAAGTTGTGAAAAAATATACAAGTTAATCTCCCCCTGCAGAGTCGACAGAGGATTTTGGCCAAGAAAACAGAGTAGGTCCTGTTCACAAGCCTTCTGAGCACTAAGAGTTACATAAAAAAGACACTTTGCTTTTATTCCATCTCTTTATATTAATTTTAAATTCTGTATTTTAAACTCGATTTCCCAATCACCAAGGTACCAAGAAGGTTAGAAACAGGATGAATATAGAAAAATAATTTGTTTGTGATCATTTCTTAGCAAACGCCTCACTTCCTTCTGAAATACATTTAAAACAGTCTGGGCAATACTTTGAATTTCAACAGATAAGACAACTTTAAGACATGCAGAGCTGGTTTCGTAAGCCTCAACTGGCACTGCACACTGAGAATGAGATAGTTAAGCAGGGACAATTAAACTCACAATTTGTTTTCCTGAAACTTGTTCAAGACAACAGATTGCAAAGTCTCTTAAAAGCAATTGCAAAGTACTAAACACAAATCAGGTCCACTACAAGAAGCTATACAACAGCCAGATACAGGAATCTGAAATTAAACAAAATATTCAACTACTGTTGACAATCCCAATTCTAAGTACAATTTGGCTTACTGCATATAGAAGTATGAAACAATATAAAATGAAGACAAATAACAAAATAGTCATTATAGACTATATAACACACTGTCAAACCTGCATTTCAAAAAGGAGGAGTTACTGGTCATCAGTGGTTTCCTTAGATTCCTTATAGCAATAGTTACTCCTCAAAAGCACTTTCAGGTACTTGCTGTAAGTGGCCGTACCACAACTATAGAAGTTCAGTTGCTCTGCTGCATAAACAATAGTGCAAACTTTAATGACTAAACAGGGCTGTTTGTGAGAAATCAATCCTGAATTTAAGACCTTGCACTGAACCCTGACTATAACACAACCAGTTATTTAGTCAAAAGCATTCACTGCACTCCCATATCTTTGCTGTCCTCTGAACTGCCATATTGTCAGAGGCCTAGTTTAAGTAATTACCTTTTGTTTGCAAGTTGGGAAAAAACTCTTCCATAAACCAGATCTCAAAAATCTCCACGAGTTTCATGACAGTGTGCTTTATACTCTCACTGCCTTCTAGGTGGGAAAGATGATGGGATGTTGGTGCTAAGACCATGAACTTAAATGGTTGGTGGAAGCATAGGGAATGGATGACCATCTCCCCCACGTGTATACACATACTCCAGTCTAAAATAAAGTTGCTATGGCTATCTGAAAATCCACATGGGAAATAAGTCCTACCGAACAGGACTACCTATGTTCCTCTGCCTCCACATTCCAACCCACATATAGACTCTATTCAAAGCAGTAATTCAATATGGAGTGGTTACTGCCTTTTGCATTTTAGTCAGGCAGCCATATAACTATGAGGACACTAAGAGTCAATTTTAAAAGTTTCATTTTTGGAGGTGAAGTAGTATATGTCACAGCCAGAGCATGAAGGGTGCTGAGCTGAGGATCTGTGTTTCATTGTGGAAAAATACTTTCTGTACAATTCCCTTTGGGAAGGAGACGGGAGAGGATATGCCAGAAAACCACAAGTAGCATTTTTGGAGGAAGGCACTTCCTGACCTTAGCTTTCAGATAAATCCCAAACTCAATAGCTATAAATAGAAAAAACAGGAAAAGAAATCAAGTAAGATATCAGATGTCCTTTGTACTTTTTAATTGGTTTTCCTTTTCTTTTAATTTTTCCTTAAAAGAAATTGAGATATTTTCTTAAAGCAACATGCAGTAACCATGTCTTACTAGCCTAGACACTGGCCCTGCTATTCCTTCCTTATCTCCTGACTCATTTTATAATTGATTTAGAAATATTGTTCACTACTGTTCATAAACAACATTCAACCCTTTCAACACGCTCAGGCAACTTCCCACAGATTCTCATCATCATTTCAGCACATTTAAGTTTAACACATTACAGTGTGGTCACAATACTTAATAAGAGTGTCTTTTTCTTCTACCACTTTATGGTGTTTGCAAGGTTGGCAAGTAGTACCTGCGTTATTTCCTACCAAAACTAAGACTACCCTGGAACAACCAGGGTAGGTATTAATTCATTCTGTGTAGTTTAAAAAAGTCATCTTGGGAACAGCATTTCAGCAGCTATCTAACAGCAGAGGTGACTGGCCAATATTTGACTGAAAAATTGTGACAAGCACACTCTAAAAATAAACGGCAAGGTATGAAGCAGTAAAACATGACAAAGCTATAGCAAATACATTATGTTGTGGTGGGGTTTTGTTGGTTGTTGTTGTTTGTTTGGGGTTTTTTATACTTCTTTTTAAGTGGAAACCTCACATAATAAAACCAAGATGCCCTGGGAAGTTACCCACGGCTATCAGAAGTAATTCTTCACCTAAAAGCTATTTATAAAGGCAGGGGTAATCATTAGAGCACCTGTTTCAAACAAGCCTCCTTTGTTAAAATAAAAGTAAGCTAACTTCTACACTGGAACATGGGCCAATGTCAACAGCAAATCCAACTGGATTTATGTGGATTCATCACTATAAAACTGTTACTTTCATCAAGGTTAAATGTTCGTTTACTATCAAGCTAAGATGAACTGTAAGAAAGTGCCATTATTTTTTCTTTATTTTTAAATTCACGTAGAATATTCAGTCACATGAGAACACCAGACTTCAAACAGCAACATGTCACAAAGTTAGAAATGTGACATATGCCAACTCCAATGAAGACATACTGAGGGTATTTGTACTATGCTTTAAAAATGGACAGTAACTTGTACACTGTAATGCAATTTGTAAATAAAGATGAGTTTACTTCCCACCCAGAAATTAATACATGTGAAAGCAAGCATTAGCCAAAAATCACCCTGCTGTGTCTAAGTGCTATCCTAATAAGAAAGATAGCAGAAGTGATGACTTTAGAATCACAAAATTAAGCATCACCAGCAAGAGCTGTTTGAAAGTGAAAAACAAGACATTAAAATTTCTCCCTCTCTTGTTCTTTGTATCTGTACAATGGTTTAACTTTCCTTTGTTAATTTTAAAATATTAATAATTCATCTGGGAATTCAGAAACATACCATCTTCTTATGTGGATCAAAAAAAGGAGTATTCTACTACTAGTCTCCAATTTCTTTGCTTCAGGTCCTTAGAACTGCTTTACAAAGCTAACAGGGCCCTTATAGACTGCCATGCTACAATCATATCTTCCAGAAATATCCAGTAGCCCAGAAATTTTTTAGCTACTAAAGCAATATCCCTCTAAAAGTTACCTTAAATAAGAGAGTCTTACAAGATTGTTAAAAAGGATTTAGTAGTAGTGGTGACCAGCTACACATCAACACTCACCCCAGTAAAATAAGAGCTAGTGACACAGAATCACGGAATGTTTTGTGTTGGAAGGGACCTGAAAGACCATCTAGTTCCACCCCCCCTGCCATGGGCAGGGACACCTTCCCCTAGACCAGGTTGCTCAAAGCCTCATCCAGCCTGGCCTTGAAGACAGCCAGGGATGGGGCATCCACAGCTTCTCTGGGCAACCTGTTCCAGTGCCTCACCACCCTCTCCGTGAAGAATTCCTTCCTTATATCTAAACTCAATCTACCCTCTTTTGGTTTGAAGCCATTACTACTCATCCTATCGCTACATGCTCTTGTAAAAAGTCCCTCTGCAGCTTTCTTCTAGGCTTAGTAGCAGTAAAATAAACAGCTACCTAAAAATACGGCAGAGAGAGAACATAGTCCTCTACCTTGGCAAACATCTACAACAATTATCATCCATGCCTTGGCATTGTTACCTCAAATCATTCTTAATAGCTGAGCTTCAATTGTGTTGCCATCTGATAGCCATTCAGTGGCCTATGACCAAGGAGTTGGCATTTTCAAACTAAATCATCACAAATTAAAACAAGGCATCAGTGCTAATTAGCAGCTTTCAGCAGTAACAGAGAAGCCGTGACAAGGATGGAAAGTCAATTACCCTCATTCCATCAAGCGCTGTTCCTGGTCAGCACGTAGCTGGTGGAGCCACTTGTGCTTCCACACTTAACTGAGCACATGAAATACTTCAGTCTTCGGATCGGATTACTGCGTGCCATTCATGCAGGGCTCAGATTTTTTTTCTGGCTCATTATAGACGCCTAACAAATTTGATGCATCATCTCAAAATGTGTAGCACAGATCAGTGGAGATGACAAATTGCAACACAGACCGAGTCCCCCACAATCACCCTTCCACAATTCAAAGTGAAAACTGCCTCACTGGGAATATTTACCATCTTCTCCTTACCTACTTAGCAAGGAATATATACAAACTACTCAGCTACTGCACTACTATAAAGAAGAAGAGAGAGAGAGAGAGACCACCTGAGCAGCACTCATCATTAATCACTACAGAATCTTATTTCTTGTTTCACACTCAGAGCATCCACCATGAACTGTGCTTCCATTTATTGTTTTTCTCAAGATACATTTGCTACTTGTTCCTTTGAGACTACAGCCAAAAAGGAACCTATACTATCAAACTATTTCTCCATGTTCTCAGTATGTATTCCATCCACAAACTAAATTATTATTTTACAAAGGAACAGTACTCATGTGACTTCAACTGATGGGCTGTTTACTGCTTTCACTGGAGAAGCTACCAGTTGTTAACCACCCTCAACAGGAAATCACAACATACATGAAGATCAACTACATCAGTTTTCAGTATCTTGTTAAGATTTTAGTAAGCAGAATAAAAAGCCCAACCACACAAGACCTTTGCTACACATTCTGCTTCAGCAGCACCCAGCAGCTTCATTTTTCTTCTTGTTTTTGAATCTTTTTGGAGACTGTGGTTCCTCCAGTCGAGGAACAATTCCACAGGCAGAGCTCCCCAGCAGGACAATCAGTGCAGGCACAGTCAGCTGCCCTCCCCTCACTTCTTAATAGCAATGATTCCTAATCAGCTATCACAGAATCCAGCAATACTAGAACAATATCATCTTGTCTGCTGAGGGGCCTGCTCTTCCTCCATAATACACCTTCATAGATTTTAACTACATTATGTTAGCAACTGCAAAATTAAAAAGTGCAAAGCTATTCCAACACTAAGTACCACATACATAAACGTAGAAAAAAGCCACGACTTCAAAATATTGCTGTAGCTAATTAAAGAAAAGCTCATCTTTTTTGCAAGTCTATGTAAGCCACCTTCAGAAACCGAATGAGCTACAGCACATGGATAACAGGTAGAGACGTAAGTGGTCAGGCACAGTGTCTGCTTGCGCGGCACCTGCCTGCCCCGCTGCGCAGATGCCAGAGGGCACTTCAGACAGTCACAAGAACACTGACAACGGACACAGAAATCTGTAATATTGCAGGGCCAAGCTTCTCTCTCAGTTCAAAATGTATCTAAATATTTACTACTGTGAATTGTGTATCCTGACATGTCTTTTCAAAAGTAGTCAGAATCCACTCAACCCTTCAAATGAGTGCTAGCTACTCACGCAATTGCAATGTAGTACTGATTTCAGCAAGATTACATATTTTGAGAAAATGCTCTGTTTGGGTGAGGGACCGGTTTCCTGACAAGATTAAGCACTTATCTCAAAGTCAAAACAAAAACAGTACAGGGTACATATTTTAGGTATGTCCCAGCAGATTTCAGATACCAAATGGAAAAGTACACAGGTCTCTCAACTTCCCATCTTCTTTGCCCCCAGGAAGACAGCCCATCAGCATCCATTTTTCAGCTACCGTACAACAAAGCAATGTAAATACAGACAAGGTTCAGTATTAGCAATACAAAGCCATATCAGACCTTAGCATCTCTTACCCACCCAATACTGTGCACACGAAGGTAGTGTTACTACCCAGGTTTCTTGCCATTGCTATAAAAACCTTAGAGCTAGGAGACTTACTATAAAAGTTTCCTCTGAGATTAATCCTCAGAATAACAAACAAAAATGGAATACTTCTCTCTCAAGAAGCATTTTGCACATATGCATCAATTTTTTAGAAAATCCTCATTTTAGGAAATGCATCAAGAATGAACAATCCCACAATATTCCATGCAGTTTAATTTTTTTTTAATATATATAACTCAAGATAGTGTTTGAAAACAGAGCACCTTATACTCTCTGGAAGAGGTTAAGCTGTTTCAGATAATCCTACACACAGCTATGAGCATTTATTCTCAATCTTGTATCTCAAGTCTTCACACCTTCAGCTGCAACAAAGCTGAAATTTGGAGCCATAACCTAAACCAGGTCAAGTCACTTAATTTTTTTAGGAGGAAAAACCCTCACACACCATGTCTCAAAAATAAGCCACTTTTCTTTTGTTCAGCTAACAGGATTGTATCACTTATCCTGTTTATATTGTAGCCTCACAGACAGTTGGATAGGCACAAATGAAGCAGCAAAGAACATCAGCATGGGAAACAAAGCTCTTAAACAAGCTTTGCTGCTAGAAAAGTAAGATGTACCATGAAAGATTTAGTCTTTGGCTTCCACAAGCCCAATCTCAAGCAGAAGCTTCTTCCAACTATATTGGTGGCACAGGTTTGTTTTCCCATCAACTGCTTACAAACCACATTTGCGTAACATCCCATCTCACCCTCTAACTTTTGGGTTATTTTTTGCTTAACAGGACAAGAAGTCTGAATGACTAATTTCAAATGGAAAAGACTAACAATATGCACTCAGCCCCACTCAACTACAGAAAAAGTAGAATAAAGATGGGAGATAAGAGTATCCTTATAAGTACAGAACTGAAAAAAAAAAACCCACCACCCTCAATATTTTAAATTTTGTTTGTCTTAAAGTTAAAAGAAAATGCAAACAAAAACAAACAGTCTGGTAAAGACAGTCATCAACAGGCATGGTTGACCAATGTGTCTTCCGCAAAATTTAATACCCTTTCCCTGACAATTTACACTGATACCAGATGCATTTTCATTGTATTGCTTGTGTTTATCAGAACACATACAAATAGCAGAAAAAGGGGAATCTCATTATGCATACAAATATTATTAGAAGAAAAATCCTTCAAATTTTATCATTGCTGAAAAGTGAACTCATGCTCTTTCTCCCTAACAACATTTAAACACTTCAACCTTATCTTATTCATTCAGTGTTTTAACCAGGTAATGATATACATGCTGCTCACTATTGTTAGCCACATTCCTTTAGAACTGCTGAAAATCAACTATTAAATCACTTTCATTCAGGCCAGACAAGACAGAGACACACAAAGAAATAAATCTACAGATATATGGGCAGAACACAAGAGATAACCAGGGAGAACAAATAGCTAATTTTAACTCCAAAACAAAGCTGTAAGAAAAACACTGCAATAGGGCTCCTCTCTCTACCTTTTCAAGAAAAGTGGTCAACTTCAAAAAAAACAAAACAGGGAAGCAGAGCACCACTTCCATTTCCAGACTTATTCAAATACACCCTGTCACACAAAATACACCCAGCAAATTAAATCTGCAACACTGGCTGCGGCAAACAAGGCGCACAGGCTCAGCTGCCCTTCACAAAGCATCTTTGTAGAGCTATCTTTCTGCCAGCACTCCTTTTGAATTCCCAAACAATACCTTGCAAAAATTAGATCTCCTACTGTGGGAAAGTTCCCAAAACACAAGCCCAAATATATTTTCTCATGAGGATACAAAAAGCCCTCAACGAGGAAGTCAAAGTTCTTACAATGACTGTTCAGTATACATATGGTTATTCCTGAAACATGTTAACAGACGAAGCAGCAGCATTCTGATTTAGGGAAAAGCTATCAAAATCAGATCAGTAATTCATCACAACAAATTAGTAGTTACCACTGAATAATTCACATAAGCATGAAGACTTTTAAAGACTTTTAAGCATACAAAATTTTGAAAATAATGGAATTAAAGAAGCAATAACTGCTTTCACGAAACCTTAGCTAACCTCTACTGTAATAAGCATAAAATAAATGAAGCATCTTCAGAGATGACATTCAAATACTCTTTTTTTCCAGGTAAAGTGTTTTTCACGGATAACCTGATAACCCACAGAACACTTATCCTACTAAGGAAAACCATGGTTTTGGGAAAACGCTTGTGCACCATTTATTGATCTACAGTTTTAACCCTGTGGCAAGAAAACTACAAGTCCTCCCTGTCTCACAAATTCAAGAGATTATTTTGCTTATTACTAGCCTTAGCAGACAGGCAACCCCAGCCCTGGCAGTCGATAGCCTCCCCTACCATAGCCTCCCCAGAAGCACTGCTGGCCACCCCATGGCTCAGCAGAGGGGTGGGTGAGGATGGGCAGGATGGCGGTGCCCCCTTCAGCCCCGCCGAGGGTACCAACACATCGGAACAGCACCTTAGGAGGCACGTAGGCAGAGAAAGCTCAGAGATCACCCCTGGGCTTCAGGCCCAGCACTGCTCACTTCAGTAACTTTCCTAGGCAAGATTGCCACAGAAAGGCAAGGCGGTGTCATTATGCTCCCAGCTTTGAAGTGCAGGAGAGTATGGCCACAAGATTGTCAAAAACACACTTACAGCTCGCCGGAACATATCCAGCCTGAACCCAATGCAAACACTTCTGCAGCCACAGCAGGGCAGGAATCAAAAGCAAACTCTACTAAACAGACAATTAATCAAGCAGGAAATTACACGAGGCTTATCAGCACTACAGTTAAACCCTCACTTTCCAAGTTACCTAATTTCAAATTGGCTTAGATATGTACAGCTAACCAAGCTGCAATCCTCTGACGTAATGAGAAAGCAGACAAGTGTTCAGGGCAAGGCTTCCAGTCGGCTATTTCTACTCCATAGGTGAAGGCTTCCTGATCACACCAAGGTCCTTGCAAGCCTTGGTGAAACCCAGTATTATTACAAGAAACAAAAATTTACAAATGCATAAAGTAATACGACAGGGGGAAACTACTGCAAAAGAAATTAAAAATTCTACGATCTCATAGCTCTTAGCAACGAAGACATGAGCATCTATGAGACAACGCACACTCCACCAGAAAGACTGGGAAATAAACATGTTTTCTTTCAAAATAAAATACAAAAATAATTTAAAGAAAAAAAGGATACTGAGTAGGCTGTTGGAATAAGTGCCCTTAGTTATGGGAAGGACATGAAAATGACAGTGGAAGTTCAGAATGAGACATTCCAGAGCTGTTTCAACAGACTGAGATCAGAGAGGTCGCAAGAAAACTTGAGCTACACAAGAGTGTTCAGTTTTATTTATCAGCCACAAAAAGATGTAATCATCCAATTAAGTTTGCTGGGCACAGAATTATGCTGCATAGTAATACTAGCTCAAGAGAAAAAAAGTAGAGAAAAAAAATGTATTTACTTTAAAAATATATTCTCTAACATTATTTCTGTACTACACAAATACGTAACTTGCTTTTTAAGGTAGAAGTCACTTTTTCCAAAAAGTTACTTTGATTTTTTTATCACTCCAGTTAAGTGCAGAAACACAGCAAGAAACACTTCTGTCGTCAAAGGTTTATATACATGTGTGTCTATTATATCATGTTTTATCTGTAGCCATCTCCCCCGCTTACAGCCCAAGAGACACCAGAAGACACACTTAACTTGGAGTTCACAAGACACTGGATCTTCATTTAATGAGGCTGTTAACAACTTTGAGCAAGCAAAACCCTGCTTTTTCTTTTGCTCAGACCAAATACAGTTACAGCTGACTTTATGATGGCAGCTGTACTTTAAGCAAACTGCCAAGCAAGAGGGAAATGCCTGGACCAAGAATTTCCAACAGCCTTTCTTCATTAAGCTGCATTACTAGCCACACACACAATGCCAACACAAAACTTATAAGGGTCATGCCCACACTTCGGAATTAGGTACTACAGACAGCAGAAAGCCTGACACTACCATGGCAAGTGCAGTCAGAAATCTCACTCTGTTGGCCAAATGGGCTCCCTCCAAAAATACAGAGCATGAGACCTTGCAAACTGAAGCTACTCCAGAAAAGCCCCGAGATGCATGATGTAAAGACCATTATAACAAGGAAATACAGTCAAATATCAGGCATCAGCTGTCACAGTCCTACGCTTTACTCAGGGCTACAGAGAACCAACAAGAGAATTTAGCAACAGAACCAGTTCTCAGCTTTATACTGTTATATATCTTTAAATACTAGCACCAAAAATATGCTAGCCTGGTAGCAAGCTGACAGTAAAGAAAACCTGAAAGCAAAACTCAAGTTACAATGTATTTTGTTTCCAAAATGAGAAAAATCCTAAATAAGCTCTTAGATAATTCTAGTCTTCTGGTGTATTTGTTATACAAACACACAATAAGCCTGAATTTAAAGGCTAAGTATAATCCTTTATGCTAGACTCGCACATAAAACGCTTATTTTCTCTGATCCCATAAAACTAGACCGCTTCATATTTATTTGCTAAGAGATCACTAGGGCAAGAAGGAAATGTTCGTTTCTGGTTTATCTGAAGATTGCACACAATCATGCTGTCAGTGGTCACAAGTATAAAAATAACACAACTGGGGAACAAGCTGAAAGTTTATTTGGAAAATGCATAGGTACATCCTATAATTAAACCATTGTTCCTCTTGAGCGCTCGAGAAGGGAGTATCTGGTCAACAGCAGCATCCTGTTTAGATGTCTTCTGACACTAAATGACGCACTAGTATTGGACTAAGGGTAACTGTACAGTCCTCCCCTCTCCCCTCAAGATGTGGTCTGATGCTTTAGCTCTCTGCTCTTCGTTACTGCTGAACTGAATTGCCTCCATGTACCACACCAGCACCTTCCAGAAGAAAATCTTCGGCATCTTACACATATAAGGCATACATTAAAAAAAAAAAATTCTTCCTGCAGATGTCACTACATGGCATGAAAACAGTGAACTAGTATGCAGAGTTTCTGAGGTAACTAGTTATTCACATACCATGCCATGCAAATGAGTTGTTAGGATAAAGAAAGAGATTAGGGCTCGGTTTCTCTGTTTGAAAACAAAGGCAGTCCTATTTTTTCAGGTTAAACTACAACAAGTATAAAACTACACGCTTTTTAAGATGGCCTGTGACACCAGTAAGAATTTGCTTTGAAAAGACTTGCAGCTATAACAGTTCATATAAGATGACGTTTGGAGGAAAAAAAAAAAAAAGATCGCTATTACTCACAGCTTAAGGGCATAAAACCATTTGTAATTTATGAACATTTAGAAGCTAGATTGCCCAAAGTAGTTAAATTAACTTCCTAGTTCACGTCTTCAAAGAGAAAATGAATAGTTTAATAAAGCAATTAAAGAGAAGAGCTCTATTACACAACAGGCATGTTGAAGTATAGGCCATGTTCAAGGTTTCGTTTTATTATTATTATTTTTGAGCTTCTTTAGTAAATGGAGTGTTGAGCTGTAACATACAAAATTCAGAAAAACTGTTAACTAGGTTATACCGAAGAGATTGGAAGGGAGGAATTGTCCAAAGCAATTGCAGAATACACTGTTTACCTCAAAAAAATCAGTCCAGTCCAAATTTACCAAGAGATTTTGCACTACGAAGTTCATGCAAAGTTAAGTCTGCTTTCTCCGACAACATGTGTCAGACCTCGCAGTTCTCAAAGCCATACGTACAAATATGAGCTGGCTATCCTGCTGTCACTCCTCTCCTCTGAGCCTGCAGCGAGGTCATTTTGCCAAATTTGCACCATGACAATTCAGGGTGAATAGTAATGTCAAACCCATATTTACCCCCTCATGGTTTGGGAGAAGCTGAACCCCAATGAGTTTGCTGGTGCAAGGAAGCAGCAAATACACCACTAACGTACATCTCATTTCCTGTACTGACATGAATATGATGAATATATTCTCTTTCCAAACCTCTCTCAGCTCTAGAGATACCTCATGATTTCTCAAAAGCCAAGAACTACAAAGGTAACTACCTTTACAAGTCAGCGCAGCAAGGAAAAGAAAATACAAGTAAAGGAAGAGAGACAATAAAATGTTACTTTAAGGGATGAAGAAAAAACAAGGTCTTTGTGTCTTTCCACAGACTTTTTTTTTATTTTACTTAATGACTGAAAGATGATACACAAACATCTTTCTTTCGAATTCCAACACTGCGATAAAAGAAAACCAAATTTGCAGAACAGAGAATCAACATTAGAAAACTCCTCAGCACACACAATTCAACACGAGCCGTTCACAAAAAGGCCGACCGAGTTTTCTGCCGCAGGCCCGGCTCTCCCCAGCAGCAACAGGAGAGCACGCCTGATCACCGGTTTCAAGTATTTCCAGTGCCAACACCACATTATGTTTCCCACAAATTTGGCCTTATTTGTGGATTGTTTTGGCCAGTGTCAGCTTCGTGGATTTAAGGCTGGGTTTCTTTTCCAGTGGCAAATGCCACAGTAGGCTTCCAGTCTGCTGATTCGGCAAGTTTTACAGCATTAACGCAGCCCTGGGAGCTCCTGATATAGCTCCCTGCCCCATGCCCTTCACACCAGCTTTATCCCTGCATTCGAGCAGATTTCCTCGCTGCGTCATTTCTTACTTTCTGCCTTTTTTGTGCGTGTGTTATCCCTGCTAGAGAACAGGGCTGACCAGCAAGGACGGGAGACAGTCCGCACAGCACAAACCATGTCACAGGGGAAGCACCCTCTCCCCAAACCCAGCCTGGTGGCCCCACTACCTGACCAACTGGTTTCTGAGCATCTGCTGGTGTCACTCCTCCTGAACACCCAACCGTCCTTCGATAGCCATCTCCCGAGGCAGGACATGGCTGGCAATTTACACTGGCTGGAATTTATGCCTCTATGCCTCAGCGCGAGGGACCTCGCTATGAATCTGCAGAGTGTCCTCCACAGGAGAGAGCACTTGGCCTCCCCGAGCTTTCACAACACGCTGAAGGGCTGGGTCCAACACTGAAGGCAAACAGACATTTGGAAAAGGTCAAACAAGGATAGAGAAACAACTTTAGCACCACAAAAAAACACATTCCAGAACCAGTCTGTTGGGTGCTGGTTTTTTTTTTTTTTAAAGAGAGGAAAATGCTAAATACGATGCCTGTGCAGTCAGTATACTTTTCCATGAGAGTTTTTATTTTCTCACACGTATTCCGTGAGCACGAGGATAAAAATAACATTACCACAATGACGTATCTATAGTAGGAGGAATGACTTACGGGTGCCGACCGAAAGTCAAGGTTTCCTCTTTGCCCCCAATTTTGAAAACATCGCCAGCCAATCAGCCGCCTGCCAAAATAATCAGCAATACTGTCTCTTCCCCAGAACCAGAACACAGGGACCGCTCAAAGAGCAGGACAAGCCTTTAGAAAATAGGACAGATGGCATTACAACTCCAAGCAAAGTAACTCCTTGTATCATTAGCTACTGAACCGCGGCTTGATGCGGGGATCAGCGTAAAGCTTATTAGTCTTTAGACAGTTGGCAGCAACAGCCACTGCAGCAACCATCCGGGAGCAGAAGGAACTCATTCAGTTTAGTTGTTTTCCAGGTCATGTTAAGTCAAAATGTTTCTATACGCGCTCCAGCCCCCAATTTAACCTTTCTTCGCCTCTCCAAGCTCAATTACTCTTGCAAACAGCTTCAACTCACCCGCTCCTCCGACCAAGAGGAGCCTGGCGCAGGTATCTAAAAAATCCCTGCCCGGTGCCATTGTGTAAGGATTTCACCCTACTTTGGAGAGCAAGGACTCGCCAAGAATACCACTGACCTCAGCCCCAACATTATGAAACAGGGCTGCCAGCTCCAGCCAGCTACGTAAAACCCGGGGTAGGACACAAATCCCGAGCCCCAGCGTACTGCGGGATGGCAACAAAACAAACCAACACACATATTCACCCCCTAAAAAAAAATTATACCCCAAGTGCATTTTTCTTTTTACCGGAAGCAACCTTAAAAACAGACTCAGCCGGCGTTTCTGCCTCCTCTCCACCCCCAGAATTAGGGAGTAGGAGGAAAGTTGTTGGTGCTAACGCATTCCGTCCCCTCCCGTGAGCTTACCGCCCGGGAATTCAGCGCTGGGGCTGGGAAGGGGGGGTTGGGGGTGAAACCCGCTCCGGAGCCGCTCCGCTCCCCCGGGAGT
>NW_010254528.1:0-695 GCF_000690775.1 Eurypyga helias
CCCAAACCAGTCTGTGATTCTTATGATCCGAGTTGCTGAGAAACACCATCCTGTGTGAAGCTGCAGATTTCCCACTGCTGCCACAGTTTCTGCAGGGCTCGAGGAGCCCACGCCAGATGAAAGGCTGCATTCAGCATAGGGGCTTAAACACAGTTTTCAAGCCTACAGCCACAGGATGCTCACCGTGTATGTTTTCCCAACAGAACCGTTCTCCTCAATACCCTGAAAATAGAATTTCTGAAAAAACCAGGCTCGTTCTATGCAAACACGACCTGGTTTCCTATTGATACTTCTGCAGGGGTATTCTAAAAGCACAAGTATATTTCCATGTTTGTTTTTTCTCAAATCAGTGTACAAATATCAACTGGAAAACTCCCTCTACTCCTCCCGGTATCTGGAAAAAACAGTCACTTCTTACCTCTTTCCCACAATATTCCATTTTCGAAGGGTGAATCAAGTTCTGCAGGTATTTGTTTGTGGTGTGTCAGCAAAAGGAGCTCCTGGCCCCAAACCCCTGTTAGTGACCTCAACTGCTCGCCGGGCCCCGCAGCCAACCTGGTCAGCGAACTGACCTTCCCCAAGACAAGATACACCACCACACTCAACTCCAAAGCGGAGAGAAAGGTTCTGTTGGAAGAATGAACTGGTTTTGAAGGTCTCCTGCAGCAGGGTAATAAAGTGCTCCTTGCAGGAGG
>NW_010254528.1:727-25235 GCF_000690775.1 Eurypyga helias
CTGTGCAGTGCAGAAATACCTTAAGGCACACTCCTGTTTCCCCAGAATACGCAGAGAATTCCACGGGAACTTCAAACTGACCATCACTTTAAAAATCCTCAGGTTGCCTGTAAGCTTAACCTCTTTTTCTAGGTCCCATAACCGAGGCAGTAAAGGACGGGCATTGTTCTCTGCTGCCCCTCAGCACAGCCCCGCGCTGCACAGGAACAGACAGACGGGAAGGGGCAGAAATTCAACGTTCAAGCATCACATTAAACCCAAACACCAGCATTTAGTGTACGACGAGGTGCTGAGTCTGAAAATCCTCGAGGACAAGTATTTGCCTTTTGAAACAACTGCCTGTAAGAAATGTAAAAAAAACCCCAAAACAAACCCCAAAAAACCCTGAGACCAATCCAGCAAAAAGATAGGTTTGGGGTTTGATTCCCAGGACTGCATCGAAGGAACGGATTCCTACCGGCTTTTAGTGCAAACAAATGCTCCAAACAGGAAAGTGAAAGTCCTGAGCAGTGATGACTGCGAAGGATTAGAATTTTTTCTGATAAAATTCGAAAACCTTCTTGATTTCTCACTTGTAATTTCAGTAAAGAGACAAAAAGAGTAAAGAAGTTGGTATCTGCGTAAAGACGGGCTTAGCGCAACCCTGGCCGAAGGAACAAACGGAAGGGTGAGACGGGCACTCCGAAGGGACGTGCCTCTGATGTCCAGAGTTAAAGCAGATTAAGAGAATCAGGGCTGTTACCACAGGGAGGAGGAGGGCTCTGGAGCCTGGGGAAACTGGAATGCAGGGTGGGGAAAGGAAACCCACACCGAGCTTTGAGCTAAAGCTGGTTGAGGGTGGAACTATTTTAAAGCCAGGGTGTAGCCAGGGAATATGTGTTTGGGTTTAAAGCAATGCTTTTAGTTTCCAGAGTCGAAAATAACCTGCCCTAACCCTTTAATACCAGAAACTCCAAAGAGCTATTCCTGCAGAGATTGCATCCCAATAATTTTACTACCCTGGAACGAGTGATGTGGAGAACCCGAACTCGTCGCCGAGCACTTCCCACAGCCCTTCTGCAAAATTCAGCGTAGGGACACGGGGGTCAGGGCTTGGGTTTGGGTTTTTTAGGGCCGGTTGGTTTTGGATTTTGCTGCGCCGCGCCGCAAACTTGACAAGGAGAGTACCCAGGACAGTCCAGAAACCCAGGCAGCTCCGTAAGCCCCCGGAACGCAGAACAGGCTAAGCTTATTTCAGTGCTACGGGGGAATTCTGGGGGTGGCATCAGAGCACGGATCCGTAACCCCTCCACGTCTGGCTGCCAAAGCGTTTCAACCCACTGCCAACCCACCTACTGGGACTTCCCCCGGCACCTCCATCAATGCAACTGTTTTCATCCCATGAAAACCTACGATTTGCCAACAGATCTGTATTTCAGATAAAGATGAATAAGGAATATCAAGCGTGTGATACCACCTCTCAAAGAATACACTTCCATATGCTTTAGGAGCCGCTAACGGGAGGCTGGCGCGGCAGACAGCACGTGTGAGCGCTGTTACTCACCGTGTTACTCCGTTCCAACTGGAGCCAAGGGGTTTAAGTATCGGGCTGCAGCAGTTCAAAAGAAGAGCAAAGAAGGACTGGAGAGAGTCAGTCGCAGTAAGGTTTGTCCATCTCCAACGGGAACCGATGGGCACAAAAGCCTAAGAGTGAATGAATCCGCTGTGCCCTAACGCTCCGCGGGTGTTCCCGGTACAGACACGTCCTGGTTTAACCCTGCTCCCTCATCTCCTCAGCCTGCCTGGGGCACCACCTTCACTACACCAAACTCAGGCTCCTTGTTCTCAGAACTTGTTCTCAGTTCACTTTTTCTATCATCCCTCTTCCCGCTCCTTACCCTCTTCTCTCCGACACCATGCTACCTCTCCTTCCCCTTCCCTGTCTCCATCCTGCGTTGGCATGATCTCCACACCGATTCCAAAGCCACACTCTTCCTGAGCTCATTCACACCACAATTTCTTTATTTCTCTAGTAATATTAACCTCCAGTTGGCCTGCAGATCTTTCTTCTTCTCTTTTAAACACCAGCTCCTCAGCACAGGCAAACTGATCATTTAGAAAGCATCACACAAAGCCAGTATTATACAGCTTTTGCAGAGCAAAAATCTTACAGTTCCTTGAACACCTGACTCTTGGATACAAACACCAAGCTCATTTGTTTCCTCTTCTCTAAGCAAGATCTCTATTCCATTACCTGGACTAATATGCTTACCAAATATCACAGCAGATATAATGGAATTTTCACTGAGTTTATAAAAATAGTAATAATTAGGAGAAAAAAAAAACCAATAAGGAAAAATTGGAAGACCTGCATGGAAAAGGTGAAAGTACAGGAAGCCCAGCAGCTTGCTGAGAAAAAGACATTTTTTTCCAAGAATAAAATCATCCTGTAACACAATAATCTACACATTCACCCACCTGCACTCGGACAGGTCCAGAACCCTCACCGAGCTGAGAGTTCCTCCAGACCGAGCTCTTTCCTGCCGCCCGCTGAAGCCTTCTGACACGAAAACTCACGGCATGATCCAACCGTGCTCGTCACCAACTCCCATAACCGTACTCTGCTCTCCAGAACCCAAGGCAGGAAAAGGGATAGGGAAAAGCTTACGACACCAGCCCTCACGGCGAGCCAGCGGCAGGCACTGAAATCACACCGTGTCGCTGGGAAACGCGGAACTTCAACGCCTCCTCACCGAGAGGGAGGAAACGTGCATAATTAAAGGTTTGGATGGGAAAATGTTAGAGGAACTTGGAACCTCGCAAAGTCAAAAGGATACACGGGAAGGATGGACAGGACTTGGCAAAGGCCGTTGCTCTGTGTTTACTGAGGTCCTGACGCTGCTCTTACAGAACACAACAACTTCACTACACGTAAGCGAAGTGAGGCAGAAAGTTCCCCAGCTGCAGCGTCTTTAAAAACGACTGTTCAGTTCTGAAGGTAATTAGCTTCGTTTCAGTCAACTGGCACGCAGAGACTCACTTGGAGCTTTAGGGTGCAAACACTCAGATGTGTGGGAGTGCTTCCTCCGAAACAAATTCCTGAATCATAACTGCTGTGCCTGAACCAACACATTCACAGAACCCTCCGTAACTTCAACAGACACCCCCCAAATGAGTTTGCCGCTACATGATGAGACAAACCCAGCAATGTTTTCCTAGCTTAACAGCTCTTCTGGCGAGGATAACCGTCCTCTCTGGCGAGAGCCTTAAACAGCACCCAATCCCACCCTCCACGCACGCAGGACGCGTCAAAACTTTATCCATCAACGTTAGGAGCAGCCTATGGAAAACCAACGTTCCCACGGCACAAGACTACTTCCCAATTTCGTAAGCATCTCGGATGTTAAGACTGACAAACAGCAAGATGCTTCTTGAGAAGAGACTACAAAATCCAAGAAGAAGTTGCAATAGAAGGCAGACCTGTCATTCTGAAGTCTGTGGAGGAAATTCGCCTTGGCTTGGTGATGAAGAAAGTTATTATTTATAAACGCCCATCCTTCAGCTTCCTTTGGAGAAGCACTGTTCTGTGTTAATGTGGCTGGGTGAGGAAAACATGACTGTTTCACAGACGGAATGACAGACTGGCACCCTGAACAGCCCAAACAGGATGAGAGAGAAAAAACCTACTGTGTTTCACGCCAAGCAGAGACTCCAAGCTCATAAATCGAAACTGGCGTGAAAAGACGGTCCTCAACCAGCTCTGTGCCTGACTGACACCGCCCACAGCTTGATCACGTTCTCGATCCGGCGTCACAACTTAGTTGGCATTCTTCTGCAAATCCTATCTGGTCAGTCTTCCTGGGATGGGAAGATACGCTCTTCGTGGCAGACATTAAGAATCTCTAGCTTCAGCTGCTATTTCCATGATGCCACATTAACGTGATTACTCCAGACACTTCACTTTAATCCGGGTGCGATCACGTTCAAAGACTCTGGGCTGTGCCATTTCCCACCAACATCTGGAATTGAACAAACTGATTGGGAAATAATTTTCTTATCCTTTCAATCAAAAAATTCCTTGTCTTTTTGAGGTCCCCTTCCATCCTATGTAAGCACAGTCTACTTATATATTATCAACCGGTTGGAGCGAGTCCAGATGCTCAGAGGGTGGAGCCCCTCTGCCCTGGGGACAGGCTGGGGGAGTTGGGGGGTTCAGCCTGGAGAAGGGAAGCTCCGGGGAGACCTCAGAGCCTCTCCCAGTGCCTGGGGGGCTACAAGAAGGCTGGGGGGGACTTTTCCCAAGGGCAGGGAGTGACAGGACAAGGGGTGACGGGTTTAAATGGAAAGAGGGAGATGGAGATGGGACATCAGGAAGGAATTCTTCCCGCAGAGGGGGGGAGCACTGGGACAGGTTCCCAGAGAAGCTGTGGATGCCCCATCCCTGGGAGTGTCCAAAGCCAGGCTGGATGAGGCTTAGAGCACCCTGGTCTGGTGGAAAGTGTCCCTGCCCATGGCAGGGGGTGGCAGTGGGTGGGCTTTGAGGTCCTTTCCCATCCAAACCATTCTGTGATTTGGACACTTTAATACACCCAGACTATATAAGTAAGAACATCTGCTTCCCACAGGAAGAAGCACCACTACAAAGCGTAAACGAGTTGTATCACAAGCCAAGTTTCAATGACAACGAGTTTCTTTGCAACATAACATAAATTAAGTAATCCTGAATACCAAAGGAGTAGGTGAGTATTTTTAATTTAAGTATACTGCCCCAAACAACCACGGAATTCAAAGGGTGACACACTGGTTACTTCCAAGATCCACCTTCCCAAACGTTGCTTGCGTCTTGCTGAAACGCGGCGAACAATTCTGTGAGGAAGCCACTAACGTGGGACTTTGAGGATGAACTCTCTCCCGTAAATCAATATTGGCATTACCAGCTCTGTTAGTCCCCCAGCCTGGAAGCATTTGCAAATGGTATCCAAATTATCCCCCAATGAGGGCTTTCAGACTGAGCAAACTGCGTCTTAAAATAACTGATTAGATCAGAAAAGTGAACGAGCCTCAATGAACAAAGAGTTCTAGGTAACTTCTTTCCTCTTAGCGACCTGGGAAAGAACATTCAGCACCCATTGCCTCAGCAGAGGGGTACCTTTTCATCTCAGCCGTGAACACCTCAGATAGGGACACTTCCAAATAAACGAAGTAAAAAAAGGAAGAGCCCTGGACTCTGAAGTCTGATTTAAAGAATGAAGCCTGACACTACCAAATCAAAGACAACTTCAAGCTGAAATTTAAATACATCCTAAATACTCATTAGACAGTATAGACACTTGCCATTATCCGTTTTCACACAAGTGTGTATTTTTTCTTCATGCCTAGGACTCAAGTTTGCAACATCCCATGACTACTCCTGAATCCAGGTGGGAAAGCAAAGAACCTGGGGTACCGCTACGCAACCCCAAGGAGAACCCCCGAGGCAGCCGGGGAGATGGAGCCGTTCACGAGGGCTGCTTCCACCTGCTGGAGATGGGAAATATCCGAGACCACAAGGTCCTACTGCTTGTAGGGGCCGAGACAGCGACGTCCGGGGTAGCAGGGATGCTCTTGCTTCATGCTGAGACACAACCTCACCCAAGTGACCAACTCGGACTTCACCCAGGCCACACATCTACGCACACAGGCACGCCAGGCTGACGAGAGGTCCAAGCGTTAGCTGAAACGGAAAACACGGATCTCCAACCCTCTGAACGCACACCCAGAAAGTCCCCCAACAGACAAGAAAATTCCATGTAAAAATGCAGGCAGGGCTGCTCCTGCGTGCTCCCCCTAAGCGTGCGGAGACGCACCCATCCCGCCAGGCCCCACGGCGCAGAGCAACGTCCCTTTCCAGGGGGGCAGGAAGAATTTCATCCCTGCTCACCTCTCCAGATGGCCAACACGGGGAAACCGTGAGCAGCTCAGCCTCCAAACATCCCCCTGCTCAGCGTGGCAACTGCTACTTCGCACAGGCTGCCAGACCGCCTGGCCATGGCCAACAGACCCCCGTGCCTCGCCGGGTCTGCCATTCCTTTCGGACAGAGAAAGCATTGCTGCTCAGTTTTTCCCTTGGCTTTACCAGAACGAGTGGAATATTGGAAGTACTCCCGCAGCAGGGATCACCATTCAGCTTCCCCTGGCCCTTCATTAGAAACACCTCTTGTACAGGAACGGCATTTCGGAGCAGATTTGGAACGAAGGACGTGGTGGTGCCCGCTGATGCGCCCTCAGCGCTGCGCGGAGGCAACACCCAAGCCATGTTCCTCTCCTCTGCCAACAGCTGTAAAGGTGAAGGCCACCTCTATTTAACGCCGTAGCAATTAGGAATTAAACCAATCTAAACTTCATCCCGCTCGCAGCAGTACGTCATCTGGTGTTCTGCACTGTTTTGTGCACTTTAGAGATACTCGGTGTACAACCGGTTTGCTAAGAGGAAAGGAGCCGCGGTTCCGTGCCTGCAGTCACCCCGGCACGTGCGGTTTACGTCACGGACCTGCCCACGCCTCGCACACCTCACAGACAGGACGAGCCATCGAGCTGTTTTTTAAGAGACGCCGCCAAAGTGGAAAACACTGGCGTGTGAACAGCATCCTGGGCAACCCACGGCTGATCTTCATTCAATCAGTCCTAAACTACGTGCGTATAAGACCAGGATTCGTCATAAATCACTGTTATCTTGCATTTTTCTTCCAACTGAGGTTGTTCAGACTTTGTCAGCAGCCAATCAGAATAACTGCATGCCGCAGCAGATAACTGTGCAACGTAACACACGTAAGGAGGTTTGTAGTTACCCGCTCAAAGAAAACCACATTTAAGCATCAGTATGTCAGCAACTTCAACATCCTTTCTCAGCCCATAAAGACTCTTCAGACTCCCAGTACTATTTATATTGCTTTTTTTCACCTGAATTTGGCAACATAAGGGTATGTAATCTCACACACCCTTCTCCTGCCTGACTTGGATACTGGGATGCAACAAAACACCGGCTAACTCACAGCACAGACTACGTTCTTCAAGTCAGCTTGAGGGAGTTTGACAGCACGCTGCCCTAACGTCCTCTGGAAGAAACTCCCCAACTCTCTATCAATAGCATTCCTCCATCAGTTAATTGTCAGTGATTAAGGAATAAAATAGGACAGTTACCTTGAGACAGAAAAATAACTACTGGAGATTCAAAAGGAATCAAGAAAACATTTTTCTCCCTGGCTATGCACTTTACAAGCACCAGACTACAAGTAGTTGCACACCAAAATACCATTCAAGCCTTAGCAGCACCTCAAAAACCCGCATAATCCTTCATAGTTACCAAACACTTCTCCTGCCTTTATCATCCACAAGCAATGGTTGTTTTCTTCAACACGACAGAGTGACACCTGAATACCAGGAAGTATCACTAGGACGAAATTACGCCCGTGTGTGGCGTAATTACGTCATCAATATACTGTGCAAGGAAAAGCCTTCGACCTTGACGTCAGTTTGCACACCTGCTACAATAAATCCCAAGCTTTTCTTGCATTAATTCTAACAATTATAGCGGAGTTTTGGGGGTGATTTAGGCTGTTTTGCGTTCGATGCCAAAACCAAAACCAGCGGTTGCTTTCAGAGGAGAAGCAGCCGGTGAGGCTGTGACACAGAGATGCCCGACTGAACGGTACCGCACCTGAATCGCTGGCAACACAGGTTTCTACGTTTCTCAGTTTCTGGCTAGCTAACACAGTTCAGAGACTGACAAGATCATAGGGTAAACAGACCTAATTAACGCGACGTTTTTCACTGCAAGCCACGGAAACGGGAAGAGTGACTTACCGGGGTCTCGACTGCTGTATGGCCAGCCGGAGGCAGGTAAAAAGGATGGCATGGGGGAACTCGCCCTGCTGTCATCCTCCACTTGCTGCGTAATATGCCGCACAGTTTCTTTATTTTTTCTGTTCTTCCTGCGCCCGGTGGGTTGCCAGCCATCCCCCACTCCTTGCTCCGAGAAGGCGTTCTGTATTGCACTATCCTTGGCAGAATGTAGGTCACCCCCTCCGTAATGTGACGGTGAAACCTGTTCCTCTTTGATACGTAAAGACCCATAGCCCATGTCACTAGACCAGAGAGACTGGGACGAAACGTCTTCGTGGCTGTCTGTTTTTGGTTCCTGATCCTCCTTCCCGTAACTACTCCCCCCCTCGTGGCAGCTAGCAATAGCCGAATCTCCAGAGGAGTTCGCTGGGCTCGTTCGCCGAGCTAACCAGGGAGATATGCTCCTGCCCGCCACCACTGCCGAAATCAAAGCATCCGTACTGCTGCTGGAAGGGGCTCCCAGCTCATAATCGACGAGGTCATCCGAGGTGTCAGACTTGATGCTGATGTCGAGAGCTGCTTTGATGAAGCTGTGACAGGCCTGTACGATGTCTGTCATCTGCAGGTAGCTCGCGGCCGACATCACCTCGATGACGTTCCTGCTGGTCAGCGCCAGGTGTGCGGAATACATGAAGTCAATGATGGCTTTAAAGCCCTGGGCGGTTACGATGTCTAAGTGGGTGACCGTGGCCTGGTCGGAGGTTTTCTGTACCTGGCAGTACAGCGTTTTGAAGTAGCGACTGCTCCCAAGCAGAACATTTTTGTGAGCCTTAAATATCTTGCCCTCCACTATGATGCAAACATCGCAGAGGATGCCGTGTTGCCTCTGCTCGTTAAGCTCACGCAGCAGATGACGGTAGTGGGAAGCAATCTCCATATCTTCCTTTCGGTTATTCATTTGGAAATCTTTGTGTTTCCTCTTCCACAAGTCCTGTGTGGGGAAGGAAGTGACAGTGTTACAAAATCCAGTACGAGCTTACAGACGTGTTTTTTTTCAAAGACTGAGACAAAGCCCAAGTTGTACCCAATGAGCAGGTTCGTGTTGAAAGAACACCGCAAAATACAAACTACTGCCTGGAAAGACGGCACATCCATCGCAGGATGCAGCTTATTTTTACCAGACTTCAAATAATTTATGTTAAAAGGGAATAGATTTGAAGCTCGATCCTCCAGTGGCTCCTAACATCCCAGAGAAACAATTCTTTAAATCACCACAGACTTGTAAGAAAACCCCTCTCGGGTTACTCGGGTAAAACTGCTGTCAGTTTTTCCCGTTCGGGGTTCAGTAAAGTTTGATTTTGAAAGAGGTACCACGCTGCCAAACTACTGAAGAGCACTCTGTAACACCATTTCCTCAGGGGAACGGGCGTTACGCGCCGCGCACTGAATAGCCGAAATCCTCACACAGCGAAAGCCGATTGAAACCAGCTCCTTCCCTCGCTATATTGCCGTTGAGGGGCTATAAATACTGTTTTCGAGTCAGAAGAGCAATAGGCAAATCCAAGACCACAGATCAGAAAATTTTAAGTCCCCACCCAAACTGGCAATAGAGCAGAACTAAGGAAATAACGTTAGCTGAAGCTTAACTACTTATAAGCACAGGATTTTAACCTTTGCACTAAAGCCTGTTATTTCCTTGGCTTTACATTGCCAAGTTTACCCCACAACCACCTCAAGATATTGGGTAGAGAAATTCTAAACACCACCTAAACATTCGTGTTTAGAAAGGACGCTTACGACCAAAAGTAACAAAGGTTCCTTCAAGCTTGGAAGAATCCACAGGACTTTTCACCACTTTTCATAAAACCTGGCAGTATTAATCCCAAAAAGGGTAGTTAGTGGCAGCAGCACGACCAAGACCTGTATCGTGTAAGTTATGCTCTGACTTAATCTCCTTTTACATCCCAAAACAGGAAAAAAAGGTCTGAAACGTGGATACGGTGATGCCGATACTTTTGGGTTGGATTTTATCCCCCTTGCAAAGCCCAAATCCGGAAGCAGCACATCAGGAGGGAGGAGGGCACACAGCATTCGGTAAGTCCCTCCTGCCATGCAGTGGGGTCTGTTGTCCCTTCAGCATCACCAGAAACCCCCCCGCTCTCCACCTCCCAAGGGAAGGCTTCACGGGCATCAGGCGTGATCACCACATTCCGTCCCTCCGGTGAAAGGACTCCAAGCTCGCAGCACCCGAGGCGTTAGGGACGGACACTGGCAGCAGCAGAAGAGACCGACGGAGCGCCCTGCGCAACACCACGGCTCAGCAGGTACCGTCTCTGCAACTCCACACTCGCCTGTGCTGCCACAGCCTCACAAATTCCTTGGCATTCCTTTCTGCCATTTTATCTAGCTTACACCACTTCTTTGGAACTCACTACCAGGATTTATACACCGTGTAACAGCGGTTTAACAATCCAACTAATTAAGAACTAATTACAATGCGAAGGATACCCACTTTTTCTCAAAAACTGACATTTGTTCCAAACTGAGAAGTTCCAACCGTAAAATTGATACGTGGGTGCACATGTCGACACACAAATACAAAAGCGGTACGTGCTGACAAGACCAGGTTCTACATGTAACTGCGGGCAGGCACACACACCGGAAGCCTGGCCTGAGGCTATCGGTGCTTGCTGATAAAGCCGCAATCACTGTACCCCAGAGGTCTGGAAGCACACACGGTTAAACAGCAGCACTGTCAGCAAGGAGGGCGATGCAAGCCTGGAGCAACTTCCTCACACACTTGGCCAAGTCGGTCCCGTCTGCCCAAACCAGCTCACAGCAGCCGCAGCCCTAGGATAGCCACGGTTCAGAAAGCTCCCTGAGCGATGCAAGACGGTTTCCCATCCTGTGGAATGCAGACACGTAGGACCTCTGCCCCCTTCCCCTAGCCTGTGCTGTTATTATCACCTGCAGGAGCCAAACAGCTACGGTTTAGCCAACATTGTTGGTTAAAAAAACACCTCTCGGCCCACAGAACATACGAGCCACCTGATGATTCAAGAGTTTGACTTCTGTGAGTTTGCCTGCATGAGCTTTTTCAGCCCTGCACGAAGGGGGCTGTCTCTTCGGCGGTGTCGGAAGCGAGAGTCTGCAGGACCAGCTGGGCCCTGAGCACCGAAAAGCATCTGCTTCCCTCGAGAGAGGAAGGACCATCTTCCTGCAACACAAACAGGCTGAACCGGTGTCCACCTACTTCACATCCACACAGCTCCTGTACGGAATTGAGCACAGAACGCACAACAGAGCTGATCTTTTCATGTATTTGAACAGGAAGAGGCCAAGAGCAGCGCACCTCTACGCTGCCTGATGACACCACCCCGGAATCTGCCCGGGGACCTCAAATCAGATTGTCACACCGAGGCCATCTCCATCTCAACTAAATGAAATAAATAAACATCAAACCCAGAATCAGAGTTAGGGAGTAAGGAAAAAAAAAAAGAATTGATTTTCCAGGTGTTTGGCCTGAAAAGGTTGGGACAGAACCACCTGGGCTCCAAAGATGGCTGCCACGGCCTCCCAACATCCTCATCTCGGAGAGAACCACCATTTTTGTCTGTATCCCAGAAACCACCACTGCGTCTACTTTCAGGAGTTGAAGAGTCAGCTTAATCCCCTCAGGAAATGGGAATTGCCAGACGGGATGAAGCGAGTTGTCCATCACCAACCCTTTCCTCCACAGCAGCCACAGGGTTCAGAGGAAGGCGCAGGGAAACCTCACAGCGACGCAGCGCTCGGGGGGTTCGGATACGGCAGGTCCTTTGGCCGTTCCCTCACGGCTATCAAAATCCATATTCTAAGATATTAACTCCCTCAAATTGGTTGGGGGGGCAGGGGGAGGTGTCTCCTGCAAGGATAATTTCCCTCCGTTTAACAAAGATTAGCTTGAGGAGCATTTGCCAATGTCTTCGCCTGCTTCTGAGAATTCACACAACAGCAGCTTCGCTTCTTGAGTGTTTTTTACCTGGAAATTACACTGGTGCCTTGAGATGGTGTTTCTTTATTATTTCATATCTTTATTCAGTTCAGGTCAGTGGGTTGGGTTCCCCCTCACTGTTGGTAACGGTCTATTTTAGATACACCTTGTCCTTTTAAGCTGCCTATGGCAGAAATCCTGATTTAAATATGTGCCTCTTGCGACCTCTGGTTTAGCCTGCAGCCGTCTGAGGTTCAGGCACTGACTCCTCTGGTGCTTCTTAAGGACGAAGCACTTGCTGGCCTCTGCAGAAAATAGCTTTTCTCGGACTTTATTTCCCACCGAGGGATTTCTACCAAACACACCCATAAATCTTGGAGGATTCCTCACTGGCCGCTCTCCCACCCGCCACCTTCGTGACAGAAGACGCCCCCCAGGCAAGCCGCGGAGGGACAAAGCGTGTCACTACAGTAAGACCCTACAGGCCTTGTACCTGACCTGCCCACGTTCCCAAGGAGGCTGGGGACAAGAGCAGAGGGTGGGCAGGCACCTTGTGGACAGGAAAGTAAAAATACCGGATGTTTATGGGGAATATAAGAAAACAAGTCAAAATAATGACAATATACATTGCTGTGTGCAAAGGGAAGACAACTTGTCCTTGTTCCAAAGTGCTCCAAGGATAAAGACACAGACACACGAAAGGGGAAGATGCCCAGCAAGGAGCAGCATCCCTTCCAGCGTTCCAAGTATCGAAGCAAAGCCATGGATACTCCCGTGTTCAGCCTAATCAATAAAATGGAACAGCTCCCAAACCATCAGCTGTTCTTTAGATGTCTTGATCTTCCCCTGTCTAAAGCTCTGCTACCTTACCCACATCGTTCCACGTTCAGCATCTGCCTCAGCATCGTACCTTTAAACGAGAGGTCTTTGGGGGAGAAAATTAAATATGCCTCGAATTCAGAGGAATTAATTAGTTTTCTGTCTACCCATGTCAAACCAGAACATCCGTTTAATGTCAAGGATCACCAGGGAATTAATCCAAGTTAAATTTAAGGCAATTTTCTAGTAGTTAAAAATTCAGGAAGCTTCAAAACCCCGTGCTCGTGCGTTCCCATTTTACAGGCTGTTTTGTGGCTCGTTGTTGGGGCTTGTTCCCTCTCCCCCCCGTTTCCTGGTAACGACATTTATCTCCACTTAAAAGATGCTGTGGAAAGATTTCTTCAGAAAAGCAGTACCCTTCACGCTTCCAGCGCAAGCGTGGCAAAGAAGGAATAAGCTGGGGGGATACTTCAGAGACAGACCTTTTGGTTTACGTCCTTTTAGTCCACTGAGGGATTTTCCAAGTTGAGCACCTACTAAAATCCTTCAGGCCTGGGCCTGCAATGCCGGCACATGGCCACTCCACAGCTTTCCAAGAAGCCGATGAACCATGAGAACTCATCTGTAGATGTAGCAGATCAGGTTTTCTACAGTAATTCAAGTCTTGCTTTTCAGAAAACTCGCTACAAAAATTTTTCCCTAAATGAACGCCACGGAACAGCAAAAAGAACAAAATACAAGCAGATCTAACAACTACTTTCACACAAACTTCTGTCAAGACACAGGCCAGTTTTTTTATTCTTCACGTTGTCAAAAACCTGGTCTTAAAGTAAGCTTTAATAATTTATAAGCTTTAACCCTCGCTAGAACCAGCCTAGTTCTACAAACACAGCATCTGCAAAACCTGTTGATTTTGCACTATCAGCACAGCTCTCTGAAGGTGGAAATATCACCTGATGACGTAACGGGGGTCTGTACAAACACAACCTTCACCTCCTGTGGGAAAGGCTTTAAAAGGAGTAACCAGCACTACATGGATAGCCAACCTCCCGGTGTAGGTGCCCGCCGTAAGTCTCCTGACCCAAATCTTGACACCAGTAAAATTAAGGGGTGCAAATTCGTGGCATCTAAAAAACTCGAAAAAAAGCCTCGACAAGAAACGAGAACGCACATGAAAAGCCTCTACAGTGCAGTCCCCTGGGAACTAGTGGGGACAAAAATAAACTCCCTGCACTCAGAAGGAAAACAGGAAGAAAAAAAAAACCAAACAAGGACTAGAGGGGATTTTGGGGGTTGGTTGGTTTGTTTACTTTTGGCTCTCTCAGAATATAAGCGAACCAAAGGTTTAAAGGGCATGGCATGGAGTCCGCTGCAGTTTTCTAAACACGTTTCTACACTTCATGCTAAGGAGAGAAGTTAGAGAGTACCCAAACATTCACTGCGGCACTCCTCACCAGCCACTCTCCACTCCCTAGAGAAAACAGGCCAACTGGAATTCAACCAAAAATGTGTTGTTTCCTCCCCCTCTCCCCTCAGAGGAAAGTAAAAACAGATTAAGGAAGAACTCAAATTCACTCCAATGGTTTATTGTAGAAAAAAAACCCCCAACAAACACACCCCACTTCTCCGCTTCCCCCGTGTCCTGTCCACGTCTCCACTCCCAAGACATTCCAACATTTTTTAAATTCCTCCTCAAAGGAGCTCTGTAAGGTGGGACCGGGCTCCAAAGACTCCTTGCACATGAAAACTTTCACTTTTATCCAATTACAGACAACAGAAGCGCCTCGGGTTCCTCCTGTCCACGTGCCCTACGCCGGGAAGAACGGAGAACTCACACCCCAGCGTGACCTCAGCAACCGGACAGGACGGTACCGATGCCTTTGCTCCTAAACGAGGGGAAGCAGACGACTCGAGGTGTTAACGGGTGGTAACTCCCGGCAAGGACACCGCTCAGAGCTGCACGAGTCTCCTCAAGCGTCTCCTCATGTGTCTGAAGGAGAGCAGCACCCAATTCCACAAGAGTTGTAATGCCTTGACACTAGACACCCCGAAACGATATTCGTACGTTTGGCCTCAAAGCGGATGCAAGTAAGAGCTTATGAAAATGAACAGCTGCCAAAAAGGAAACTCTCCTGCCCTCCTGTGATTCACGAAACCGAGCGCTCGTTAAGTTGGTCGTTTGGACCACAACTCTGAATGCAGAGAGAGACAGGCAGATGTTTGCAAACAGACCAGACCAGACCCCTGGGCCAAAGAGGTTCCTCACAACGCGCGGGCTCGTGACCACGACAGCGCACCTCTCCTCCCTGATGACCGAGGAGGACAATGGTTAATTACAGCCCGACAGGGCATGTTCATCCTCACGGGCCAGGAGCCACAGGAAAAAAATCAAAGTTTAGTCATCCAGCTTGAAAAATACTATAGAATTACAGTAAAGGCAAGAATTTGGGAGACAAACAGCTTCCAGTGAACTTAAAGCAAAATACTAGTTAAATTTTCACGGTCAAATTTGAGGGGCCCCCTCCATTCCCAATGGTCGTAGGGGGAGAAAAACCAACACCAAGCCCCTACCAATATTTAATTAACACTGAAGAGGATTCACTAAAATTTCTCCAGTTTCAAGGCAACGCTACCCCATCACCGACAGCATTCAAACACTGCCCCTGAAGCAGTTACAGGCCAGCACGTCCACGAGTCAAGTCACTACCGAAGGGCAACCAGAACACAGGATTTCTGAAGGTATCTTAGAAAGATCCATTTATTAACCTTCACTAGATCCGACAGCGCATGAAGGATTTCAAGGGAAAACCAGGTCTGAAAATGAAAGCTGTTAGCCTCCACATTTTGGAAGGAGGGCAACTAGAAATTACAGTTTCTAAATTTCTAATTCTAAAGTTAAAAATAGGAGGGAAAACATCCCCCAAAAAAGACCAGAGATGCACATTTTGCTGCACTTCTTAAAGTAATAAGCAGTGAAGAGATTTTTCTGATTTTGTTAGAGAAAGCATGCACACTTTACTACTAAAAAAAAAAAAAAAGAGGCAAATAATCCAAGAGAATTACTTCTTACCAGTAACAAACTGGGTTCCAGGTCTAGTGTTTCTCCTACAACAGCTGAGGACATCAACAGCCCTAGGGCAGCACAGGTAGTGCGCTGTTCTGCGACCTCCCGACAGCACTGGTGTGAACTCTTGTAGGAGAAAGACAGAACTAGGACAAAAAAAAGCAAAGCCAGAGGAAGTTATTAGCATTAATCTGCAAGATTAGAGCAACGGTGATACGTGTGGAAGGGCTTTCCCTCCAACCTAGCAGTTATTACACCTCTATTACACGGGTTTAAATTGAAAGTGGGGAGGTTTAGATTAGCTATCAGGAAGGAATTCTTCCCAGAGATCATAGGGAGCACTGGGACAGGTTCCCAGAGAAGCTGTGGATGCCCCATCCCTGGGAGTGTCCAAGGCCAGGCTGGATGAGGCTTGGAGCAACCTGGGCTATGGAAGGTGTCCCTGCCCATGGCAGGGGGGTTGGAACTAGATGGTCTTTAAGGTCCCTTCCCACCCAAACCATTCTGTGATTCTATAATTCTATTTATGAACTAATGAGACCCACAAGATGTTAGCTCAAAGCGTATCAACACCTGGCAGGTAATTAAATCCTGGTTACTTTTTTTTGCAATACTATAATAAGAGTTACTTCTTAAAGTATGGGAAAAAAACCCTCTAATTTTAGACACTAAAACTTCAAACAGACCCTTGAAACAACAGTGCTTCCTGTTTGGGAGCTTTTCAAAACATTCTCACTTTAATGACTTTTTAAAGAGACATTTGTGGCCTGAAGGACACTAATTCACCTTATCTGACCTATAAAACACTGAGGTTAAAGAGCTACCAGTGCAACTCCTGGGGGGAAAAAAAGAAATACCAAGTTTGCAATGGAACATTCAAGAGAATTTCCTCTTGAAACGTTTAATGGTCTGTTTGTACCATGATGCCCTTTGAGGTGAAGAGACTAAAGAACCCCAAGATCTTGAAAATTCTGTGTAAAACACAGATACTTGGGTAGAGTTAGGCACACTCACAGACAAACGTTACTGTTTTATCCGAGAAGTCTGTGATCACAGTGTATAAAGAACAGCAACTGGCCGGCACAAAGGGGGGTCTGTCTGTGAGGACACATCCATCGTGATTACCATCCTGCACTCCTGCTTTTCCTTAAGCGAGACTGGGTTTTTTTCAGCATAACAGATTCTCTACGCTTGCAACCCTTCAGCTCAAACCTCGGAGCACACGCTCTTCAAAGCCGGATACTGCTGGTGGCAGAGCATTTGCCCTGTATTTCCCATCTCTGTATCTCAGCTCTCAACACACACATTAGCACTCTCAATGAAAATCAGCGATAAATCCATCCTGCTGATTTCGAGACTGACCTTCTGCAGTAACGGGCTGCAACAGCAAACATGGGAAGCTGAAAATTAAGAAAGCTTCTCCAATACAAACGAATGCCGTTACAAACGGTGGAGTAACAGAGCTAATAAGCAAATGAAGGAACGAGGAAAATCCAAGCATTCTTATGGCAACAAGCAGAACTGTGAAAATCCTGACACAAATACGACCCAACTGAAGCACACACCACTGACTTTGTTCTCAAGTTCTGCATCAGGCTGCCAAGTCTTGCCTTCCCCTGATTGCTTCTCCACGGCAATTGTTTTGGCTAGTGCCTGTCAGTCCTGTTATTTAGACAGTTAAAAATAAAACGGGGGAGTGAGGGAGCCAGACCAACACAGGCATGTGGGAAATTACCTTGTTAGCAAAGTGTAAAGGTAAGAGGTGGTTTTGCTAGACGTAGGCCTGTTACCATCAGGACTCACTCATGCCTCTGTCCCAGTTAAAAACGAGCCCCCCCAGTCTGGCAGAGCCGAGACCTGTACTACCTCGTGCTGCTCCGCATTTCATTTCTTGCTTTGAGCTCTGCACCTGTTTTCTCCTCCTAATCGAAGGGAACCAAGGGAGCATGATGAATGGCAGCAGCCCTAGCACAGGGCAGGAGCAGAAGCAGGGCAGCTGGGTACGATTTCTAAACCAGCCTTTGCCACCAATGCCAAGTCAGACTTTGTAAGAACTAAGTCCCCCTGACAACCTCACCTCCAGCTACTCTTTCTCTTCCCCTTACCACAAATCTCTTTAAATTCTGAACAACTTACCAATATTTGAAAATGTTTCCTGCTAGCAAAAATAAACGTCACTGTGTTTCCCGGCGGGACAGCGCATGTTTTAACGGACAGAGAACGGCCTCTGGTAGCAAGCTCCAAAAGGTTCATCAGACGTCCTGTGTTTGGGAATGGAAAGAACAGGAGGCAAGAATTAAAATCTAAAACTTTCACTTAATACAAAAAAAACCCTTCAGTGTCGTGTAATTACAAGCAACAGTCAAAATAACTGCACATTTACAACACCGTTTGCCATTTCAGTCAGGAAATATCCCGGTATTTTTCTATAATTAAGCATGCAGGAAAAATGATTTAGCCCTTAAGTTAAAGAAAGGGTTTAACATACACTTTTTAAGACTATTAACAAATCCCAACGCTGCTCCCAGGCAGAAGCGCTTTGAGGAAGTCACTGTAGGAAACAGGATTTTATACGAGGATTTCAAAGAGTTTTAACAATACTGTGTGTTCTAGTTAACGTCCAAGTTGGGACGTTCCTGCGACACCTCCCATCCACACGCTGCAGATGGGGTTAGTATTACTCTAACCTCAGTGACAGCGATTCCCCTCCAAACCAAGACATTTGCCTAAGGTTACAAAAAACTTACGTGCCCAGATTATAGAAAAGTGAGATATTCAAGTTCTTTTCCCACCCAGCCCAACTCAGTCACAGCCTTCAGCAGCCAGATCCACCCTCGAGGTCAAGTACTTTCACGCACGCTACGTAAAGCGCTTTCATCCTCTTCACAAAATGTTTAAATTTTGAAAAAAGAAGAGCCACAAAGATGCAGAAAAAGATGCGAATACCCAACGGAAGGCAAAGGTTTTATTTTCCATGCCTGTAAAAGCGGTGTAGCCCAGAATACAATATTCCATCTGCTAATCCAACAGGATGCACCTTTCCAGCGGGGCACAAGGTGCATGCTTCGAGTTCCAAACACCTTCTCGCAGCAGTATTTCCCCTGCACTCTGCATCTCCTCCCCATTCCCCTTATTCACTTCCCCACAGCTTCCAGCTCCAGCCGTGTGCCTGTCCCCGCATCCTCCCTCCCTCCCGGCGCAGAAGCAGTCGCTCCCGTTTCTGATCTCCTCTCGTCCGGTTGCTCCAGAACAGATCCAACACCACCGGTGCCACGGACCCTGCGGAACGCAGCGAGAACACCAAGAGCTGGCCAGCACCTAAAACCCCAGCACCTTAGAGGGTACCAGGCTTGGGAAGTCTGGAGAGATGGAAAAGCACCCGAGCACGTAGCTACAGACCCAGCTGCTCCTCAGGCAGCGAGGATTCAAACACAGCCTGAAAAGACCCAGATGCCGGTGGCCAGAGTGACACTGACCTGTCCGAGTGCCGTTAACTCCACCAAGGCCTTAAGCGTCCACTTAAGTCCCAAAAGGACTTTGCCTTTGTGCCTCTAAGCAGACAAAACCCATAAAAAGCACCTTAGGAAAAAAGAGGATTAAAGAACCGTGAGTACGTCACACTGGGAATTGCCCTGAAGAGTGGTTCCCCCAAAACTTTCCCATTGGTTTTGGGCTTTTTAACCAGGGGATCTTTGCTGAAGTTCCCAAACGCAGTACGGAAAAGGGAGGGAGCCGAAGGAGGAAGTACCGTGAGGTAATTTTTCAGGAGAAGGGTAACAGCGTGAGGAACCCAGGGAAAGGGAAAGAGCACCTAAGGGACAGAAAAGAGACGTAAGGAGTCAGGAACGATCCAAGAGTGAACAACCAAACGGAAAAGAATGTCCGAGGGGCTCCCAACGACCTCATCCCGTGCAACTCGTGGCACGAGCGCTCAGTGCCTGGGATAAGCATCCCGGTTCGCTTTTTAGTACAAATCTCATAATCCTGATTTGGTCAACCGTCAGAAAACAAACGGAAGTGGATTAAGAGACGTAAGGAGTCAGGAACGATCCAAGAGTGAACAACCAAACGGAAAAGAATGTCCGAGGGGCTCCCAACGACCTCATCCCGTGCAACTCGTGGCACGAGCGCTCAGTGCCTGGGATAAGCATCCCGGTTCGCTTTTTAGTACAAATCTCATAATCCTGATTTGGTCAACCGTCAGAAAACAAACGGAAGTGGATTGGAGCCAAGAAGGATACGGCGGTAACCAGAAGGAAGTCAATACGCCAGTTTTGTATTTGGCCACCACCTCATTCCCCAGTGCTACAGCGGCAGGACTTTTGGGGGTACTGCATCCCCGCCACCTCGTTCTTCACTCCTTCAGTTAGCTGGCGTCGGGTTTGGGTACTTTAAGCACTTAATGGCTAATACAGACCATCGATTCTTGTTCCAGAGCACGATTCGAGCGCTGGGCAGAAAGGCGTCTCCTCCAATGGCATATTAACGCAAAAGGGGTAGATTTTCTTTAACCCTTTCCTCAAGGAGAGCGAGCTAACAGCCCGAAATATCGCCTCTTTCTGCCGCAATGGGGGGAATTAGCAGGAAGCAAACTCGCTTGGATGGAAGAAGCCGTATGTTCAACCCAGGAGGAGGGAACAAGTGGGAAAGATAACCAGGTATTTAAGCACAGGCAGGTATGAGCACACCCCTCCATGCGCACAGCCCCACTCGCGTTTCTAACAGGGCTCTTAAGCAGCTAAGGCCCTGGCACGCACCCTGACATTCCTGTTACTAGGTTTACGTTAATCCACACGCAAGCTAGTAGCTGTGTGTGCACGACATGCCTGACGCCTTGTCGCCTCCCAACTCAGTTTTACCACAAAACAAACTGTAGGCAACGTCCAACATCTGGAGAAGTTTCTTCTTCCCGAGCGGAGCCAAGCGAGTAGCAGGACCGACGGCATCCCCACTACGCGGGCTGCAGCGCAAGCGAGCTGCATCCCCAAAAAGCAAGGCGAGAGGGTGAGTTCCAGCTCACCTGTTCCGTTCCACAGGGTCCCTCTCAGCAGCCGGCTGTGACACAGCACACGGGCATCCTTACCTGCGCGCCACGGAACGCCGCGAGGCCGTTTCCGTCCGATCAGAACGGCCGTCAACGATCCCATCCCACCGGCAAAGCGCTCGGAAGCTGTTCCAACCCAACATTTCAACAGCAGGCAAAACCTAAACTGACGTTTCTTAAATATGAGGGTATGAAAGGGGCTGTTGAGAGAACCCCACCCACAAGCCCTGGAACTCCACCATCTCCCAGGAAATTCGGGAAGGACTTCCCACCAGTTTGCATTTATGAGGAAGAAGTGGTTTTAGCACAACTACGATTTTACATCAAGATATTAGAAAATGCATTGGAAGGGCCGAGTCAACCCCGGCACCCCTATTTCACAGAAAGGGAAAAGCCGCTACAGCACCAGCACGTTCAACCAACAGTGATGGGATGGGAACCGAATCCCAAGGGCTATCCCGCCAAACTGGACACCCTTGCACTTCCAAATACACCAAGGCAGCACGGAATGGAAAGCTGTCGACTGTTTAGGGAGGTCGAGATTCTTTCCTCTTGCACCTCAAGTGAAAGAAATCACACAGCATTTATTCCTCATCCTGCCTAGCAGCCTAAGGATGGAGGGAATGGAGGAACCAAGCGCGGGGGTTGTATTTAAGAAGGAATAAAGCGATGTTTTGAAGCGACGAATTTTAACGTTGGAGTCCCGACTGTCACCGCCCTTGACCAAACCATCACGGAAACGCCCACGGAGATCCCCAGGTGAGGAGCAGGAGCGCGGGATTTCGCGCAGAGCAAACGCCTCCCTCTCTCTCACGGCCGCGGTAGGTCCTAGCGTGACCCCTGCCACCCGCGGCCGCCCCCGGCTTCCGCGCCGAGTCCCAAACCTCGACACTCACACGCAGGACGCAGGTAAGCGGCGCGCTCCGAAACGCTCCAGCCAGGCGCAGAAACATAAACGGGGCGTTACGCCTTTCCTGCCCGGCGTCAGGAATTTCTAGGGTAACGCTGGCAGCCGGGAACCGACACGAACCGCTGGCTCCTGGGAATTATAACGGATGTGCGGGATAACCATTCCAGCTGCAGGTAGCTCTTCAGACTAAACCAAGACTAAAACCAAGCCCTCTCCTCACCCTGTCGTTTGCCCATTAAACTAAGCACGCGGGAGCGAGGAAAACGCCTGTGAACGCTTTTTCCCAATTTAGGGGGAGTCTAGGGAGGGTTACGGAGCAGCCAGTGAAACCAGCAAGAACACAATGGGAAAAATGTCCCGGGAAAGGTTCAGCTGTTTACGAAATCCTGCTCTGAAAGCAAGCAGAGCGGTTTGGATTGGGTGTCAGCCCGCTGCCGCGAGGACAGGAAACTTTGCTTTGAAACTTCAAAAACACGTATTCTCAAAAAAAAAAAAAAAGAAACCCACAAACAAATCCACAGAAATGGATAGCAGAGAGGGAAAGAACATGCTCAACCTCAGAGCGACCGCACAGCGCCAGGCGCACTCCCAGCAAACCGCCCTCCCAAACGCGGGGCGTTCGGGACGCGGGGCTGCTAAACTGGGTCTCCACTAAGCATTTCCAGTTATTCAAAAAAAAACCAAAAAAACCCTGTTGCAAAGAACATACCCACCGTTGTACGACTGTCCCAGAAAACACAGACCACGGGGAGAAAGTGGCCCATTTTCTTCAGCCTCCACGAACCCCGCGTGCAGGTCGTGCTTTCAAAGGCTCAGTCCTACACGCTCCAGCACGAAGCGGTGTTTAAAGCAGACGAAGAAGCATCCAACTTCCGAACTATTATTACCTGATTTTCGGGGACACACACACACACCCCACGCTCAACACTGACTCCGTTACACGGAAACTGCCACACACCATGAAAGCGGCTGCGAGGGAAGTTTAGCTTGAGTGAGTTTCCCCCTCCTGGACAGGCAGCTTCAAAACCAAACAGCCTCATTTTCTAGTTCAGTTACCGTTATCCCACCACCCTACCACACCACGCAGGATTCTTTTTAGGAACCCACGTTTGGGAGATGCCCTAAATACCCTCCGGTAGCTCTCCCTCCAGCCCATGGGGCAGGCTCCTCTACCCATTTCCTCTCGGTTCCCAAACAACACCTTAAAGCGCCGATTCCTCACCACATGTTGAAAATATTGTGACTAATAATACACTCCACCCATTATTTTTTTTTTCCATCACTGAGGATTTCAAAATATAAAACTTGACAAACAGCAGGAGAAGGCAGAGGGAATTCAGAGGGGGAAAGTCAAACTGTATTTCCAATTAAAAGATGCTGTAAACCCAGAAAACACTCAAGCAAGGTACCGGTAAGAGCGGAAGAGCTATCCAGCTGCTTCCTCAAAATTACGTTTGTCTCACTCTTTTTGGATAACGCAGCTTTTCCTTCGCATCCCAACAGAAAAACGAAGAGGAGCAAAAAAAAACACTCCCTCCCCTTGTGGAGAACACACATTTACTGCACCAGCAGCGGGGCTGCTCGGCGTCCCTGCTCGGCATGAATCCTTGATGGAGTTAAGAACGGAGAGCTGGGTCTGTATCCCAGCGACTACACGCTAAAAACCGGTACCGGCGACGCGATTAAAACGCACGCAGGAACTTGGGCACAGGTGCCTGCCACACCACTGTTTGCTAAACACAGCTCCTAATTAGCACGGCTTTAACCAACGCCGATAATAATCCGAGCCCTGTCAGGCTTGCCAAATGAATCATTGAGATTGCAAAATAAAAAGCATGAGGAATTCATTAAAGAGCCGTTAAACTCTCTTTTGTTTATCTTTCCCCTGTCAGGTGTAAAAATAAATAAACGCGGGTTTAAATCTCCAGATTTCAGCCCAACGCTCGGCTCCACGATAACGCGCCCGTGAAGACCCTCCTCAGGAGGTACCCACGGGTTGGGTTCTTCTTTTTTTTTCCCCCCTTCTCTCTGTTTCAACAGCGAAATCCTCCCGCTATTCCAGCCCCGAAAACCCGCTCCGTTCTCTGTTTGTCATCTGGGATTGAGTTATCAGCCGCTACTTGTGTGACTTGGGGAAGTGACATGTCTATTTACAGAGACACAAAGGCAATCCAGCAGCACGACCCTTCCAGCAGCACCTTCCACAGCACCTCCCCGCCCCCTCCCCAAATTCTACAGACACTCTCTCCAGGGGTGGAGGGGGGGGGGGCACCTCACTAGTTTCCCAGCATGACAGAAAACATTTCCAGCCACTTTTGCACTTGTTACAGCCTTAGGAAAAAACCCACCTCCCTCCCCCAAGGAGCAGCAGTCATTTTTTTGCCAGGTTTTTCTTTACGTCGGTTGGGTTCGGGGGTTGATTTTTAATGATCCCTTTTTTTTTTTTTAAGAAGAGGGTCACTTCCCCCATTGCAGCCTGCAATTAAAATGGAGGCAAGGCCAGGCGATCTATGTCTGGCTTTAGGGGGAGACAATAACCCAAAACAGGCCTGGCTTTAAAAAAAAAAAAAAAAAAAAAAAAAGAGAGAGAAGAGGGAGAAAAGAGAGGGGCAGAAAAAAAAAAATACAACATGCTTCACCAGGATTATTACCTCATCCCTTTTTCCAAGCAGTTTTGAACCACACTCCTGACAAACTCTTGGTCCAAGTTGCACGGATGCTGGTTTTTAGGGGGCGGAAAGGGTTTTAATGCTGGAGCCGGGATGGAGGTTGGCTATTCGCAAGTGGAGCTGCTGTTAAAATGCCCCCTTGTCTCTTCTCCTCTCCCTTGAGCTGGGTGTTGACGCAGCAGAAATTACCAGCTGGAAAATTCCCCTTTTGGAGGTTACGGGGGGGTTG